>NC_087346.1:88466893-88769924 GCF_030014295.1 Loxodonta africana
CAATTAAATATAATGCCTCCAGCCTGTAGGCTCTGGCACTATAAATGATGAGTGTTCCTATTTCCCTCGTTTCCTCTTAAATAACAGCATACGTCTGGCAGTGCTCCACCAATATCATGCATAAAGCTTCCCCCCCATGGATCATTGCATAATGTAGCATATTACCTGTGCTTCTTATAAGAAAGCATCTTTTCCTTATTTAGCAAGATTAGGACATAACGAAGAAAAAATTACCTTTATTTTTATAAACATTGATGTAAGTATCCTACACTAACAATTTCAGTTTAAACAAATTAGCAAAAATTCTGAAGTTATCCCATACTCATTTATTTCATAAATTCTATCGTACGCCTTTTCTATCAGCCTGGCTCTTCTCTTCCCAACTGAAGACATCATCTTTTCCATTCCCTCACTTTTCCACTCTGAGAGTATCACGAAAGAGAGGAAATTTGTATCTTGAAGCCTCATCAAATTTGGTTTCAGGTTTTATAGTTGAGGATCTTAGAAGCCTTTTTAATTGGATTCCAGACCGGTATTGTTTGTAACACAAGCTTTCTGTCAAAAAATATGGATTGTGTCATAGAGATCAGATAAGGAGTTCAGGTAGTGGGTCAGTTGAATTCATTAGTAAAGATATTTTGCCCAACGGTCTAGCCTCAGGGGTAAATGAGTCAGATGTGCTGCAGCTTCTTAGCAAAAGTGCTGTCTTTCTCATTCAATATGCTAAGGAGAGGCACTGTGGTGTAGTGGAAAGAGTAACTGGATGAGATTTAAATGTGTTCTAGATCCAGTTTTGCACTTATTTGCCTGGTTAAGTCACTCATCTCTCAAGACTTCTTTTTTCTGTAAAATGTGAATATATAGAGTTCATGCTAAAATAAATGGCAGACTGTCACTATTAATGGGCCTTGAAATCATTTTCATGGATAACTACAAAGTTTTCATGGATAACTACAACAGTTAAGTGCCCGGATGCTAACTGAGAGTTGACAGTTTGAACCCACCCAGCTACTCTACTGGAAAAAAGACCTGACAATCTAATCCCCAAAGATTAAAAAGCCTAGAAATCCCTATGGAGCAGTTCTACTCTGTCACATGGGGTTGCTATGAATCGAAAATTGACTTGACGTCACCTAACAACACCACCGTCATAAATAGTAAGTTTAAATATTACATTGTGGAACTGTTGTTTCAGATATATAGGGAGTATGTGTGTGTACCGTGGTGTGGGTACACATGGTGAAAAATATTTTTAAAAAGCACTACACTAGATGGGATTTTGAATTAAGTTCTATGATTTCAAAGGAGTTAGCAACTAGATAATATGGAGAGCATTAAAAAGTTTCTTAAGGCACCACTCCAACCATGAGACAGATAGGAGATATGGAGACAAGTATAAACCTTAGTGGGCAAGATACAAATCGATACGCCACTCTCTGATAGCACAGTCTGCTAAATGTCCAAAAAAACAAAAAAAAAGTTGCAAACAGGGTGTCCAGACAATCTCATAAAAAGATTTTATAATGATTGAGGTTAGTCTTATAAAGCAAGTAGGGATTAGTTAGAGGAGAAAGAGAGGATGGCATTCCAGGCTGGTGGAACATAGCCATTGCAAAGGTCATGAGACTTGAGATGCACTAGCAAACAGATGTAGGATATGATCAGGAGACGAAACAAAAGAAAGAAGAAGGCAAAAGACTATGATGGGTCTTTGTGTTAGATTAAAAACTGAATTTTATTATGAAGATTTGAATAAACATTTAAGCGAGAGAGATGATGAGATTTGCAATTTAGAATGATTATTGTGGACCAGATCCATTTAGTCCACATGGTCACCCAGGTATGAGTGATACAAAACTAAGCAAAAGGAGTGGCAGGCAGAACACCTTTGTACGTGTTGTGTCTTCTGCCTATTACAATGAATATTCCTCTTCACATTCAGTGAGGCCCTATGGTCTTCAAGATACCGATCAAATCACTGTGAAATTTTTCTCTGCCTCATATCTTAAGTGTTGTCACTATTAATGGGGCTTGAAATCGTTTTCATGGGTAACTACAAAGCCCTAAGTACAGTCATTCTCTTCAAATTTGCATAATATATTGGCAGTTCTCACTCTCTGGGTGGATTAAATTCAATTACTCTCAATTAAACAGAAGGATCTCTGTATTCCCAATGCCAAAAACACTGTCTGGCCCATTATAGACATTCAATAATTATGTGTTGACTTAAAATAACATATGTCCAAAGCCAAGGAACAGATACTGAGAAAAAGAGGAAAGACTAGAAGTGAATGAAAATTTCAAGCTCATGCTAATAAAAAGCTGACGTTTTAAATTCATTTCAAATGAATTTATGTTGTGGAGTTGATGAAGATTTGTTGTAGATATGAAAGCATTGGATAAATGCTTATAAACTAGATTTTTTAGTTTTATTTATTCATTAATTCAATATATAATCTGTAGTATACTACACATTATACAGCACATTATACATACATATGCATGTACGTACATGCATACATATCTACACACATGGCATATATATACATGGTATGTGTTGTGTACATATATCAGGTGTGTATGCCTACACATATCACATGCACATAACACATATGTATACACACATATTTAATAAAACAGTCTATGCATTCATGGTTTAAAATCTAAAGGAAGAGACATGACAAAGAAATAAATCCATGTTAATCATAAATGTGATGAGTATGAAGTAAAGGTTTTGTACTTTTCCCCTCTCCCCCAAATTTTTCTAAATCATTTCATTTCTTTTATAATTCCTTGATTTGGTAGTAACGATGGTAGTTATTACTGCCAGCTTTTTTTTTTTAAGTAGACTTTCAGTATATAAGATTCTATAGACATTTTTTTGTTAATCTACAGATAAAGAAAAGTTAAATTTGTGAAATGCAGTTTGAGTACATTAAATACTGCTATAGTTTCCTACTCTGCTTAAAGGAGCCGGCGAAGACCTAAACCCTCTCTTCACACTCTTCAGCACGTATAGGAAGAAAGCATGGAAACCAGAATTTTGACCAACAAGCTGCATCTGTTAGTTTAAGTTGTTATTTGCAGTCGTCTTTAAAAGAATATTGTGCCTTTGTAGTACTGTAGGGTCAGGTGTGTTAGCGTGGTGAATGGGAATTTAGGGACAAATAGCAAAAAAGTCATATTTTTGAGTCATGTAATCATAATATGGCTTCATTACTTATTATGAAGCATCGTGAACCCTTAGAGTATCAGGAACATGCGTATTCAAAATCCTGCTTCAAAACCAAATTCAAAGCCCAATTATAGATATTTGTATTTGGTGTTTTTGGTTGTGTACATTATATTTTCTTCCAATAGTATGTATGACTACACTTTGACTCTCCACTAGTTTCCTATAGTTACCAGTATTTAAAATGCATTTACTTGTTTTTGAATTATTTTCCACAGCTTTTAGAATTTTTAATTAATTGCTAATTGCTGCTCAAAATTTTAAAACAGGCTACTTTGCCACATTCAAGAATTTGCATTATCTCATTATCACTGAGTAAAGAGAGTAGCTTACATCTTAGGTATTTTATAAATTCCTTTAAAACCTATAGAAAATATGAATTGGAGTTGACTCACAGCCAGTAGTCTTTTTCTTTTGTAGCATCTATTAGTATTAATCATATCAAATTACCCTTTTTAGGGGTTAAAAATGATTGACTATGGCAATTTAATATGGCTCAATTTAATATAAGGTCTTTTCCATGTCTTGTTTTATTTATTCTCGAATATTATGTATGGAATGATTATGCACTCTCTAAAAACATGATTTTAAAAACTAAATATCCAGGTGACATTTGAAAAATCTCTGGTAATATGTAAAATGTGCTGGTTCAGATACGACAATAACGAACAATCTGAACACACATCCAAAAGGTGGGATTGGGTAGAGCAAGTTGAAAGAACTCCTGACTAAAAAAAAAAAAAAAATACAGTGTAAAACAAGGAGTATAGGGTGTGTGTCTGTACAGTACTGTAAGACAAACAGAAAAAAGAAAAAAATTCAGTTAATCATTTGACCTGCAGGGTGTCAAACAGCTGCTTTAACTGATGTATTTCCCTCCTTACACCTACTGACAGTTTTTGTATGTTCTTTCCTTGCTTTTATATTCAGCCAAATAAACCCATACAGGCAGAAGGACCTAAAATGGATAAGGCCTTTAGTGTAACATGGCAGTATCTAATCAGAATAGAAGCAATAGAAAATGAATCAACAGCTTCATCTTGATAACCCTCTAACCCGCTGCCGTCGAGTCAATTCTGGCTCATAGTGACCCTATAGGACAGAGTAGAACTGCCCCATAGAGTGTCCAAGGAGCACCTGGTGAATTCGAACTACCAACCTCTTGGTTAGCAGCCATAGCACTTAACCACTACGCTACCAGGGTTTTCTTCATCTTAACAAAGGTTTTTAAAAACTAGGCCAGTTATATTACTCCCATTTTTCATCCTGAACTCATCAGTTCAGTCATACACACAGACCTGAACAGGATTGTAGAGACTGAAGTTGAGGATTGGATTTGACATATTAGCATAGATGCCACCTCAAAACTATGTCAATGGTATCATCTTGGCTCTCCTGTGTACCAAGGCAGTGAGGCATTTCCTGCTCTATTATGACCCTACTGCCTATCTTTCCCGCCCTCTCATCATTCATACTTTCTTAATCATCTTGCTGCCTGGTGGTTACTTGTCCTTAATTAACACCTTAATTTCCAATCTCAAACTTTAGGTGGGTTATGTCATACAAGCCAACGTTTCTACTATTGGTGGGTAAGGAAAGATCAACTCCTTTTTTTTTTCCATTGTTTATATGTCATATCATTTTTAAATATATATTCCAAACCAAAACCCGTTGCCATCAAGTAGATTCCTACTCATCGCGACCCTATAGGACAGAATAGAACTGCCCCATAGTGTCTCCAAGGACTGCCTGGTGGATTTGAACTGCCGACCTTTTGGTTAGCAGCTGTAGCACTTAACCACTACCCCACCAGAGTTTCCAAATACATACTAAGTGGTAGGATATTGTGGCTAGGTACTTGAGAGATACATACAAAATGGCTGAGGCAAGCAACTTCACATTTTTATAGCATTAGCAGACTCATTTTCAGTAAAGTTAACTCTAAAAATACATCCTTTCTAGAGGCGATCGCAGGCTTAAATCCCTCACTTTTCATGATTTAGTATTTTTGGAGTGACTACTTCATGATTTAGTATTTTGGGAGTGACTACTTCTTTCTTAAGGAGTCCCTGGGGGGCACAGAAAGTTAAGGGCTACACTACAGCTGAAAGATTGGTGGTTCAAACCTACTCAGGGGTGCCTCAGAAGACAGGCCTGAAGATCTGCTTCCGAAGGGTCACAACCTTGAAAACCCTATAGAGCAGTTCTATTCTGCATACGCGGGGTCGGTCACCTTGAGCCCAAATCGACTCCCTGGCAATAAACAACAACTTTCTAAGGACGGCCCCTGTGTTCCTTACCCTTTGGCACAACAAAAACAACAAAAATTTAGTTATTATTTACCACTTCTTCAAAACTGGCAAGACCATGCTTCTCTCCTTGTTTCAATTCATTTAGCTGGTAGTGTCCATTTTTGTCTTGCTGACAAGAGCTTTTGTAAGAACATTAAACATTATTCAGAAACAAACTGTGGAGATGTGGAAGATAGACTCATTAGCCTTTCTATTCATTCACAAACATACGGACTTTGAGTTGATTTTTTAGTAGTGTTGTGTCGATCTATTTGTATGACTTTAACTTTTTTTTATTTGTATTTTTTAATTACTCAGGGACCACCGTTAGATGGAAATGAGGGTCACTATGAGTTGAATTGACTCAGGGGGCAATGGGTTTAGTTTTTTGTTTTTTCCCAAAGATACCTGAAAGAAGCCCTGAAGACATAGTGTTTAAATGGTTAAGTGCTCCTTGCTAACCAAAAGGTTGGTGGTTTGAACCCACCAGCTCCTATGTGGGAGAAAGAGGTGGCAGTCTGCGCCTGTAAAGATTTACAGCCTTGGAAACTCAGAACCATGGGGCAGTTCTATTCTGTCCTGCAGGGTTGCTATGAGCCAGAATCAACTTGATGGCAAGGGGATTTTTAAGGTACCTGAAAGGTCGGTGGTTCAACCCTCCTAGTGGCTCTGTGGGAGAAAGATCTGGAGATCTGTTCCAGTAAAGATTACAGCCAAGAACTCTATGGGGCAGTTCTCTGTCACATGGGGCCACTGTCAGTCAACATTGACTTGACCCCACCTAACAACAATAACAAGATAAAGTTGTTATTTTGTATTAAGTAACCGAGTACAGCAAACTGTATCCATATTACCTCACCACCTAATCCCAACTAGCTGAGCCAGGTACTCTTTTTGGTATTGGTAAACCAGAGAGAATATCTTAGTATCAACCCACTTTCCCTCAAAAAAAAAAAATTTTTTGTTGTTGTTTTTTAAGTGGATCAAAAACTCAGGCAGCATTTACATATGTGTCTCTAAACGAATGAGATAAAGTGTACTTTGTGCATAATTGTCTTTCTGGAAGTGATTTAATAAATTTTAAATAAGATGCACATCATTCAACAGGCTGTGTGTTGGGAGTTGTTATAGGTTCCTGGAACTGGATTATCTTCTTGAATTCCGTGTTATCTATGCATTAGAATATGTGAACATTAATTAGAATGAAACCTACCTATTAGAATTGCATTTTTTCTGATTCATATATGAATGTTGAGGAAATTCACCCTGCATTTATAATACTTAACTGCATAAGAAGCAGATTCCAAATTCCTCAGTGTACTTCATGAAGTAGAGCTATTATTATACATACAGCTATAAAATAAGCTTTTCTTTCTAGCCGTAATGACTTTTCAAAGCTTTATTTGTAGTCAGATATAATACCATCATAATTTTATTAATGAATTTTTACACAAATATAGAAGTGAGTAAATTTCTATTGATCCATTTATAGACATAAAAGTAGGATTTATCAGAATATGAAATTTGACAATGGAACACTAGGTATTTTTATGCAGAAAAATTAATTTATTTTATTTAAATGATATACATATTTGGAAAGTTTTCTTAAAAGTTCAGAAGTTAAAAGTTCGATCATGCTGGGTGTTTCTGTAGCTACACAGCATGTCTTTTTAAAATTCTGGAAATTCGATGGTTTTATTTTAACAATTCATTAAGTGTCAGTGAACCACATAATGTATACTCACACCTTTAGGAATTAAAAACAAGATTATTCACATCACAGGATTGGCAACCAATGTCACAAACCAGTTTATGTATTAACTGTTTAGTGAAAAACTATTCACTATATAAACTTCCACCTAAATCACACGCACACACACAAACAAGGTTATTAGAAAAAAAGATAAATCTAATGAAATAACATTTGGATTTTATGATTTTTAGTTGATTATTCAATGTAAGACTACTCAGAATTGGAGGGAAAAATTCCAAGAATGAGAAGCTCTTAAACTTCTTTGTATGGAGCACTCTAACCCACTCATTGCCTCTATCGCACATGGCCCTTGGGAAACCTGAGAGAAAGATTCTGGGACGTGTTAATTTTGTTTATTTAATATGCAGATTAAATTAATTAGAACATTGTTGAGCTCCTTTAAGATATTTGTATGTTAGTCATAGCTCCTCCCTTTGAACCAAATTGCAAAATACCACTTACATGTAAACCCTTATACTAGTCAAGGATACAAGAAACTAAGTGAAAAAACAGCTGCTTTTTTTTTTTTATTCAAAGAAACTGCAGATAAATAAATATGTATTTATCTCTTGTTTGGCATCTGTGATTTTATACATATATTTCTCTTATGTGTGTGTATGTATATACACATACATATACTTTTTGGATATTTTATTATCAAACTGGTATTTTTTCTGAGATCAAAAATTTATTGCAACTAATAGCAATTTGTGTAGCTTTTTATCTTTCAGTAATAGAGAAACTATGGAAGATTTTTAGCGATGGTATAACAAAAATGTCCAACATCAACAAATGTTCAAAACATTTGGCAGAAGAAAGTGCCCATAACAATTTGAGTTCTTTTTAGTCATTAAACATTTTAATTCTGTTTTTGTCTCTTGAAATATCCTTTCAACCTCATGTGAAAGTAGCAAAATGTGGTTTCTCAAGAAGTGTTTGATGGTGTGTTATAGGGTCGCTATGAGTCAGAATCGACTCGACAGCACTGGGTTTGGGTTTGGTTTTTGGTTTTAGATGAGGTTGGCTAAAATTATTTTGGTTGAAAGACATGGACTTAAAATGAGGATTATTGAAGGATCATTGGGCTATTTCACAAAATAAACAAAAACAAACACAAAGAGTTCACATGGGAGGGATAGAATCAGCCAGCTGGGAGTGCCACATGGAAAGAGAGGTGAGACTTAATATTTACTACCCTGTGAGCTAGGAAACACTGGAGGTGTATTGGTTAAGAGCTACTGCTGCTACCAAAAGGTTAGAAGTTTGAATCCACCAGGCACTCCTTGGAAACTCTATGTGGCAGTTCTACTCTGTCCTACAGGGGTCAGTATGAGTAGGATTTGACTCGATGTCAGTGGGTTTTTATCCTGCAAGTTAGCATTTTTCTTTTCAGTTTTTCTTATGTCAACATGTGAAAAGAGAGCACCTGTAATATTTGGAAAAAAAAAAAAAAAGTAAACGCTCAGCCTGTTTCTAAATCTGAAGCTCAAAATCTAATGGAAAAGTTTTGGCTTTCTCTTTACTGTGCTAGATGACCTGTGTTATCATTTGTTCAACTCTGAGGGGAAAAAAATAAAACTTAAGACCTGAGATTCTTGATTTGACCCTGGAAAGTTAGTATGGTTGTCCTTAATTGTATGTCAAACACGGATTTGTGTCTCCCTTGTCTACAATGAAGTGCCGGGAAGTTGCGAGCCTGAGGTCATTGTGATTCATATCCATAGTTGAGATTTCCTAAGCAGCTGCTATGTGAGGGGCTTATGGAAATATAAAAGAAGCAGAAGAGAAACCTCTGCATTTCAGGAGTTTACAGTCTTGTTGGAGAAGCAACTCAACAGCAACAGGGTTTTGGGTGGTGCAAATGGTTAGCGCACTTTGCCGTTAGTTGAAAGGTTCGCAGTATGTGTCTACCCAGACGCACCTGGGAAAAAGGCCTGGAGATCTACTTCTGAAAAATCAGCC
This sequence comes from Loxodonta africana, assembly GCF_030014295.1. Taxonomy (NCBI): domain Eukaryota; kingdom Metazoa; phylum Chordata; class Mammalia; order Proboscidea; family Elephantidae; genus Loxodonta; species Loxodonta africana. The sequence continues at coordinate 88,476,132 of NC_087346.1, forward strand.
ATCGAAAACCCTATGGAGCACAGTTCTACTCTGACACACATGGGGCCGCCGTGAATCTGAATCAACTCAACAACTAGTGGTGTCTGAATTGCTTGCTTTATTTATTTTTTTCTCATTCAAAAATTTATACATATATTGTTTTATGACATTGGTTGCAATCCCCACAATATAACAGCACGCTCCCCATTTCCCCCACAGGTTCCCTGTGTCCATTCATCCAGTTCCTGTCCCTTCCTGCCTTCTCATCTTTCTTTTGGACAGGAGCTACCCATTTGGTCTCATATATTTGATTCAGCTAAGAAGCATGTACCTTGTGCGTGTTATTTTTTGTTTTATAGGCCTGAATAATCTTTGTCAGGAAAGTGGGCTTTGGTTTTTTTTTAGTCCTGGGTTAGCAGAGCATCTGGGTACCATAGTTTCAGGGTTCCTCCAGTCTGTGAGACCAGTAAATCTGGTCTTTTTTGTGAATTTGAATTCTGTTCTACATTTTTCTCCAGCTCTGTCCAGGACTCTCTGTTGTGATCCCTGTCAGAGCAATCCTTGGTGGTAGCCAGGCACTAGTTCTTCTGGTCTCAGATTGGTGGAGTCTCTGGTTCACGTGGTCCTTTAGTCCTTTGGGCTAATATTTTCCTTGTGTCTCTGATTTCCTTCATTCTTCTTTGGTCTGGATGGAATGGGACCAATAGATGTATCTTAGATGTCTGCTCACAAGCTTTTAAGACCCCAGAAGCTATTCACCAAAGTAGAACATTTTCTTTATGAACTATGTTATGCCAGTTGACATAGATGTCCCCCAAGACTATGGTCCATCAAAGTGTTTGGATGTGTCTAGGAAAATGCTGTACTTTTGCTTTGGTCCCATTGTGCTGACTTCCCTTATATTTGTGTTGTCCTTCGCTTCACCGGAGTTGACGCTTGTCTACTATCTAGTTAGTGATTTTCCTTCCCCTTCCCTGTGTAAGCCTTTTCTTGAGTTCTTATAATAGTGGTCTCATACAATGTTTGTCCTTTTGTAACTCACTTATTTCATTCAGCATAATGCCCTCCAGATTCGTCCATGTCGTGAAATGTTTTGAGGATCCATCATTGTTCTTTATCATTGCATAGTATTCCATTGTGTGTATGTACCATAATTTATTTATCCATTCATCTGCTGATGGGCATTTAGGTTGTTTCTATTTTTTTGCTGTTGTGAATAGAGCTGCAATGAACTTGAGTGTGCATATGTCTATTCATGTGATGGCTCTTATTTCTCTAGAGTATATTCCTAGGAATGGGATTGCTGGATCATATGATATTTCTATTTCTAGCTTTTTAAGGAAGTGCCATACCATTTTCCAAAGGGGTTATACCATTTTCCATTCCCATCAGCAGTGCGTAAGAGTTCCAGTTTCCCTACAACCTGTCCAACATCTGTTATTTTATGTTTTTTTGGATTAGTGAGAGTATCGTTGGGGTGAGATGGTATCTCAATGTAGTTTTGATTTGCATCTCTCTAAAAAAAATTTTTTTTTTTTTTTTAATGGTTAGTGACTGCAAACATTTCCTCACATGTCTGTTAGCCGCCTGAATGTCTTCTTTGGTGAAGTGTCCATATCTTTTGCCCATTTTTTAATTGGATTATTTGTCTTTTAGTTGTCGAGGTGTTGCAGTATCTTGTAGATTTTAGAGATTAGATCCTTGTCAGATATGTTGTAGCCAAAAATTTTTTTTCTCAGGCTTCGGTCCTCTTTTTACTCTTTTGGTGATGTCTTTTGGTGAGCATAAGCTTTAATTTTTAGAAGCTCTCAGTTATCTAGTTTCTGTTCTGGTGTTAGTGCATTGTCAGTTTATGTTTTGTGTACTATTTATGCCATGTATTAGGGCCCCTAGCATTGTCCCTATTTTTTCTTCCATGATCTTTATCATTACTTTCTTTTGGGATCTATCCTGTATGGGGTTTGTTGAGCTTCTTGGATAGATATCTTCTTGTCTTTCACGATAATAGCGAAGTTTTCTGCCAGCAAATCTTCAACGATTCTCTGTGTTTTCCATTATCCTCTCCATTCTGGTACTCTGATCACTCATAGGTTTTTCCTCTTGATAATATCTCACATAATTCTTCTTAGGCTTTCTTCTTCTTTTCTTTTTTTGGTTCTTTTTTCTGATTCTTTCTCAAACATATTGGTGTCAATGGGTTTATCTTCAATTTCACTAATTCTGACTTCTGTTGTCTCAGTTCTGCTCCTATGACCTGTTGAGTTGTCTAATTCTGAAATTTTATTGTTAATCTTTTGAATTTCTAGTTGCTCTCTCTGTATGGTTTCTAGCAGCTTGTTTTCTCTGTTGTTTTGTTCTTGTATTGTTTTTATGAATTCTTCTATTTGTGTGTTCCTTGGTTTGGTCCGAGTTTTGCTTGATCTCCTTCCTTATCTCTTAGAGAGCACTGTATATTAGTCTTTTGAATTTTTATCAGGTAGTTCCATTGCCTTGGGTTAGTTCCATCGCCTTATCTTCCTCCTGAAGGTTTTCTGGGTCTTTATTTTGGTCACTTGCTGGAGCCATCTTGTCCTGCTTCTTTATGTGATTTAATATTGACTATTATCTCTGAGGCATCAATAGCTTATTATATTTATTTATTGTATTTCTGTTTACTGTGTCCTGTATTTTATTTTTGCTTTGTTTTGATATATCCAAGTAGGCTGAGCATGTATGCTACTCTGGTTGTTGTTGTCATTGAAGCTCTGTCTCCAGGAGGTCAGAGCAGCTACTAGGTGTGTGAACTCAGGAGTCTGTTCACTGTTCTTGGGGGGCTATGGTTGTTTGGGGTGCAGATGACTGGGTCATCGGTCACTGAGTTTGTGGTGCCGAGACTCTCACCTACAGTTGTAGGTGGGCAGGGCTGTATGGGGTTGTTCAGAGCAGGCACAGGTCTCTGGTTGCAGTGGGGGATGATGTGAGGGACAAGGCAGAGGGCTATCAGCTGCCCCTGGAGCCCAGATGGAGGGCGTGTCCCTGTCCATTAGAGTGCATAGTTGGGGTGGTAATACAGCCAGTCCTTGGACAACCAGCGCTGATGGCTGGAAGGATTGGGAGGCATCATTAATTCTCAGGCCTCTGTCATGGGTACTGCCAGCTGTCAGGCTCCAGGTGTGGGTGGGTGAGGCCCCTTCTTAGGGGGTGGGATGGTGTCGAATGTCACAAATCTGCAGCTCCCACTTGGCTGCTGCCAATGAAAAAGGACTTCAGGTGGATACTCTGCCTGTTTTGTGCTAATGATGGCATGCAGCGTTGGATCAGCTGCATGACACTGGGGTGAAGGGTGGGGGTGAAGGGCACTGCAAGTCCCTGGACCACTTATGCCAGTGGCTGTGCAAAGGGGCAGACGCCTCCAGACCTGACCAGTTCCTGGCTTAGGGGGCATGGCATGTTCAATGCCAGGGGACTGGTATCAGAGTGGGATGGGGAAGGGGAAGGGAGTGCTCCTTGGCAGTAGAGCTCTGATGAGGGAAGAGTTATGACACCAGAGCAAGCAGTGGGTTGGGAGCTTGCACTTAACTTTCACAAGTTCTGGTGTCAGTCCTGTTTCGTTTTGGAGGTACATTCAGATTTGCTGCTGCTTGGCTGTACCAGATGGGGTGGATTTCAGCTTGGGATGTTGCTGCTTGCCTCAGCCTATGCGCACTGTGCAGATTCAGCTAGCAGGATGCTGGTGACCTGTGATTCCCCATTTCTGCTGTTTTTGAATTGTGTCTCCTTCCACCTGCCACTCAGCCCGATTCTTCAGCTTTGTCTTTGATGATTAGGGCTCCTAGGTAGTCGTATAGATTTGATTCACTTGTTTTTTTGGGTCTTTGTTGTAAAAGGGAAGTATCTGACCATTCCACCATAATGGCCCCACCTCTCCAGTATCCCTGTTGTTGCTGAGCCTTTTTTTTTTTTTTTTAACATTTTCACAGTTACTGATTTTTAAAATATTCAGAGCAGTGTGGCACAACTGTACATAGTTATATTTTTATTCTCTGAGGAACTTTATATGCTAATGCTGGACAGATTTATTAAGATGATTTTTCACTCATACACAAAAATTTTTGTGGCATTATTTTGCATGTCTCTTTTCAATGACTTTAGGTTGTTCTCTTTCTCACTAACTGTTTCATGCATACTAGTCTTCTTTCAGTATATGAACTTGCTAAACTTCTACTCACCTAACACAGGCTGAACTGTTCCTCCCTCTAACTGTCACCAAATTAGCTCATCCTTCAAGCCTTGGCTTAAATGTCCTCGGGGATTTCTTCTCAGATCCCTAGTCTAGATAAGGTTTTCCCATTGTATGTCTATAATAACAGCTTACATTTCTCTCTTGGCAATTTTCATCATGGTAATCATAAACATATATATGTAATTTTTTTTAATATCTGTATTTCCCACTCTACTGTAAGCTCTATTGGTCTGTCTAGTTAACAGTTGCACCCCTATCCTGCAAAAAAGTTCAATAAGTATTTTTTTGAATATTTTTACTGTGCTTTAAGTGAAAGTTCACAAATCAAGTCAGTCTGTTGCATATAAGTTTATATACACCTTACTACATAATCCCATTTACTCTCCCCCTAATGAGTCAGCCCGCTCCCTCCTTCCAGTCTCTCCTTTCGTGACCGTTTTGCCAGTCTCTAACCCTCTCTACCCTCCCATCTCCCCTCCAGACAGGAGATGCCAATACAGTCTCAAGTGTCCACCTGATACAAGTAGCTCACTCTTCATCAGCATCTCTCTCCAACCCATTGTCCAGTCCCTTCCATGTCTGATGAGTTGTCTTCGGGAATGGTTCCTGTCCTGGGCCAACAGAAGGTTTGGGGACCATGACCGCTGGGATTCCTCTAGTCTCAGTCAGACCATTAAGTCTGGTCTTTTTATGAGAATTTGGGGTCTGCATCCCACTGATCTCCTGCTCCCTCAGGGGTTCTCTGTTGTGTTCCCTGTCAGGGCAGTCATCGGTTGTGGCTGGGCACCATCTAGTTCTTCTGGTCTCAGGATGATGTTAGTCTCTAGTTCATGTGGCCCTTTCTGTCTCGGGCTCATAGTTGTCATGTGACCTTGGTGTTCTTCATTCTCCTTTGATCCAGGTGGGTTGAGACCAATTGATGCATCTTAGATGGCCACTTGTTAGCATTTAAGACCCCAGATGCCACAGTTCAAAGTGGGCTGCAGAATGTTTTCATAGAATTTATTTTGCCAATTAACTTAGAAGTCCCCTTAAGCCATAGTCCCCAAACCCCTGCCCTTGCTCCGCTGACCTTTGAAGCATTCGGTTTATCCCGGAAACTTCTTTGCTTTTTGTCCAGTCCAGTTGAACTGACCTTCCCTGTATTGAGTATTGTCCTTCTCTTCACCTAAGGTAGTTCTTATCTACTAACTAATCAGTAAATAACCCTCTCCCACCCTCCCTCTCTCCCCCCTCTTGTAACCACAAAAGAATGTGTTCTTCTCAGTGTATACTATTCCTCAAGAACTTATAACAGTGGTCTTATACAGTATTTGTCCTTCTGCATCTGACTAATTTCACTCAGCATAATGCCTTCTAGGTTCCTCCATGTTGTGAAATGTTTCGCAGATACGTCACTGTTCTTTATCGATGCATAGAATTCCATTGTGTGAATATACCATAATTTATTTAACCATTCATCTGTTGATGGACACGTTGGTTGCGTCCAGCTTTTTGCTATTGTAAACAGAGCTGCAATAAACATGGGTGCGCATGTATCTGTTCGTGTAAAGGCTCTTATTTCTCTAGGGTATATTTCAAGGAGTGGGATTTCTGGGTTGTATGGTAGTTCTATTTCTAACTTTATAAGAAAACGCCAGATATATTTCCAAAGTGGTTGTACCATTTTACATTCCCACCAGCAGTGTATAAGAGTTCCAATCTCTCCGCAGCCCCTCCAAAATTTATTATTTTGTGTTTTTTTGGATTAATGCCAGACTTGTTGGAGTGAGATGGAATCTCATCGTAGTTTTAATTTGCATTTCTCTAATGGCTAATGATTGAGAGCATTTTCTCATGTATCTGTTAGCTGCCTGAATATCTTCTTTAGTGAAGTGCGTGTTCATATCCTTTGCCCACTTCTTGATTGGGTTGTTTGTCTTTTTGTGGTTGAGTTTTAAAAGAATCATTTAGATTTTAGAGATCAGGCACTGGGCAGAGATGTCATAGCTGAAAATTTTTTCTCAATCTGTAGGTGGTCTTTTTACTCTTTTGGTGAAGTCTTTAGATGAGCATAGGTGTTTGATTTTTAGGAGCTCCCAGTTATCTGGTTTCTTTTCGTCATTTTTGGTAATGTTTTGTATTCTGTTTATGCCTTGTATTAGGGCTCCTAACGTTGTCCCTATTTTTTCTTCCATGATCTTTATCATTTTAGTCTTTATGTTTAGGTCTTTGATCCACTTGGAGTTAGTTTTTGTGCGTGGTGTGAGGTATGGGTCCTGTTTCATTTTTTTGCAAATGGATATCCAGTTATGCCAGCACCATTTGTTAAAAAGACTATCTTTTCCCCAGTTAACTGACACTAGGCCTTTGTCAAATATCAGCTGCTCATATGTGGACGGATTTATATCTGGGTTCTCAATTCTGTTCCATTGGTCTATGTGTCTGTTGTTGTACCAGTACTGGGCTGTTTGACTACTGTGGCTGTATAATAGGTTCTAAAATCAGGTAGAGCTAGGCCTCGCACTTTCTTCTTCTTTTTCAGTAATGCTTTACTTATCCGGGGCTTCTTTCCCTTCCATATGAAGTTGGTGATTTGTTTCTCTATCACATTAAAAAATGTCATTGGAATTTGGATCAGAAATGCATTGTATGTATAGATGGCTTTTGGTAGAATAGACATTTTTATTATGTGAATTCTTCCTATCCATGAGCAAGGTATGTTTTTCCACTTAAGTAGGTCCTTTTTAGTTTCTTGCAGTAGTACTTTGTAGTTTTCTTTGTATAGGTCTTTTACATCTTTGGTAAGATTTATTCCTAAGTATTTTATCTTCTTAGGGGCTACTGTGAATGGTATTGATTTGGTTATTTCCTTTTCGATGTTCTTTTTGTTGATGTAGAGGAATCCAAGTGATTTTTGTATGTTTATCTTATAACCTGAGACTCTGCCAAACTATTAGTTTCAGTAGTTTTCTGGAGGATTCCTTAGGGTTTTCTGTGTATAAGATCATGTCATCTGCAAATAGAGATAATTTTACTTCCTCCTTGCCAATCTGGATCCCCTTTATTTCTTTGTCTAGCCTAATTGCTCTGGCTAGGACCTCTAGCATAATGTTGAATAAGAGCGGTGATAAAGGGCATCCTTGTCTGGTTCCCGTTCTCAAGGGAAATGCTTTCAGGCTCTCTCCATTTAGAGTGATGTTGGCTATTGGCTTTGCCCTTTATTATGTTGAGGAATTTTCCTTCAATTCCTATTTTGCTGAGAGCTTTTATCATGAATGGGTGTTGGACTTTGTCAAATGCCTTTTCTGTATCAATTGATAAGATCATGTGGTTTTTGTGTTTTGTTTTATTTATATGGTGGATTATATTAATGGTTTTTCAAATATTAAACCAGCCTTGCATACCTGTTATAAATCCCACTTGATCGTGGTGGATTATTTTTTTGATAGGTTGTTAATTCTATTGGCTAGAATTTTGTTGAGGATTGTTGCATCTACATTGATGAGGGATATAGGTCTGTAATTTTCTTTTTTTGTGGTGTCTTTACCTGGTTTTGGTATCAGGGAGATGGTGGCTTCATAGAATGAGTTAGGTATTATTCCATCATTTTCTATACTTTGAAATACCTTTAGTAGTAGTGGTGTTAACTCTTCTCTGAAAGTTCGGTAGAACTCTGCAGTGAAGCCGTCCGGGCCAGGGCTGTTTTTTGTTGGGAGTTTTTTTTATTACCTTTTCAATCTCTTTTTTTGTTATGGGTCTATTTAGTTGTTCTACTTCTGATTGTGTTAGTTTAGGTAGGTAGTGCTTTTCTAGGAATTCATCCATTTCTTCTAGGTTTGCACATTTGTTAGAGTACAATTTTTTGTAATAATCTGATATGATTCTTTTAATTTTGGTTGGGTCTGTTGTGATATGGCCCATCTCGTTTCTTATTCGGGTTATTTGTTTCCTTTCCTGTATTTCTTTAGTCAGTCTGGCCAATGGTTTATCAATTTTGTTAATTTTTTCAAAGAACCAGCTTTTGGCTTTGTTAATTCTTTCAATTGTTTTTCTGTTCTCTATTTCATTTAGTTCAGCTCTAATATTTATTATTTCTTTTCTTCTGGTGCCTGATGGATTCTTTTGTTGCTTACTTTCTATTTGTTCAAGTTGTAGGGACAGTTCTCTGATTTTGGCTCTTTTTTCTTTATGTATGTGTGCATTTATCGATATAAATTGACATCTGATCACTGCTTTTGCTGTGTCCCAGAGGTTTTGATAGGAAGTATTTTCATTCTCGTTGCATTCTATGAATTTCTTTATTCCCTCCTGAATGTCTTCTATAACCCAGTCTTTTTTGAGCAGGGTATTGTTCAGTTTCCAAGTATTTGAATTCTTTTCCCTGATTTTTCTCTTACTGATTTCTACTTTTATGACCTTGTGGTCTGAGAAGATGCTTTGTAATATTTCGATGTTTTGGATTCTGTGAAGGTCTGTTTTATGACCTAATATGTGATCTATCCTAGAGAATGTTCTGTGTGCACTAGAAAAAAAAGTATACTTTGCAGCTGTTGGGTGGAGTGTTCTGTACAGGTCTGTGAGTTCAAGTTGGTTGATTGTAGCAATTAGGTCTTCTGTGTCCCTATTGAGCTTCTTACTGGAAGTCCTATCCTTCTCTAAAAGTGGTGTGTTGAAGTCTCCTACTATAATTGTGGAGGTGTCTATCTCACTTTTCAGTTCTGTTAAAGTTTGTTTTATGTATCTTGGAGCCCTGTCATTGGGTGCATAAATATTTAATATGATTATATCTTCCTGGTCAATTGTTCCTTTAATCATTATGTAGTGTCCTTGTTTATCCTTTGTGGTGGATTTAACTTTGAAGTCTATTTTGACAGAAATTAATATTGCTACTCCTGCTCTTTTTTGATTGTTGTTTGCTTGATATATTTTTTTCCATCCTTTGAGTTTTAGTTTGTGTCTCTAAGTCTAAGGTGTGTCTCTTATAGGCAGCATATAGATGCATTGTGTTTCTTTATCCAGTCTGAAACTCTCTGTCTCTTTATTGGTGCATTTAGTCCATTTCCATTCCATGTAATTATAGATAAGTATGTGTTTAGTGCTGTCATTTTGATCCCTTTTTGTGTGCATTGTTGACAATTTCATTTTTCCACTTACTTTTTTGTGCTGAGACATTTTTCTTTGTAAATTGTGTGTTCCTCATTTTCATAGTAGTCGAATTTATGTTTGCTGAGTCATTATGTTTTTCTTGGTTTTTATTTTAAGTTATGGAGCTGTTAGACCTCTTTGTGGTTACCTCAATATTTACCCCTATTTTTCTAAGTAAAAACCTAACTCGTATCCTCCTATATCGCCTTGTTTTCCTCTCCATATGGCAGTTCTATGTTTCCTGTATTTAGTCCCTCTTTTTGATTATTGTGGTCTTTTACATAATGACTTCAATGATTCCCTGTTTTGAGCATTTTATTCTTTTTAAAATTAATCTTAATTTGTTTTTATGATTTCCTTATTTGAGTTGCTATCAGGATGTTCTGTTCTGTGACCTTGTGTTGTGCTGGTATCTCATATTATTGATTTTCTGACCAAAGAATTTCCTTTAGTAATTCTTGTAGCTTTGGTTTGGTTTCTGCAAATTCTCTAAGTTTGTGTTTATATGTAAATGTTTTAATTTCACCTTCATATTTGAGAGAGAGTTTTGCTTGGTAAATGATCCTTGGCTGGCAGTTTTTCTCCTTCAGTGCTCTATATATGTCATCCCATTGCCTTCTTGACTGCATGATTTCTGCTGAGTAGTCTGAACTTATTGATTCTCCTTTGTAGGAGACCTTTCTTTTATCCCTGGCTGCTTTTAAAATTTCCTGTTTATCTTTGGTTTTGGCAAGTTTGATGATAATATGTCTTGGTGATTTTCTTTTTGGATCAATCTTATAAGGGGGTCAATGAGCATCTTGGATAGATATCCTTTCATCTTTCTTGTCAGGGAAGTTTTCTGCCAACAGATCATCAACTATTCTCTCTGTACTTTCTGTTATCCCTCCATGTTCTGGAACACCAATCTCATGCAAGTTATTCTTCTTGATAGAGTCCCACATGATTCTTAGGGTTTCTTCATTTTTTAAAATTATTTTATCTGATTTTTCTTCAACTCTATTGGTGTCAATTGCTTTATCCTCCGTCTCCCCCACTCTGCATTCCAATTGCTTGATTCTGCTCCTCTGACTTCCTATTGAGTTGTTTAATTCTGTAATTTTACAGTTAATCTTTTGGATTTCTGAATGCTGTCTCTCTACGGATTCTTGCAGCTTATTAATTTTTCCACTATGTTCTTGAATAATCTTTTTGATTTCTTCAACTGCTTTATCAGTGTGTTCCTTGGCTTTTTCTGTAGATTGCCTTATTTCATTTTTGAGGTCATCCCTGATGTCTTGAAGCATTCTGTAAATTAGTTTTTTATATTCTGCATCTGGCAATTCCAGGAGTGTATCTTTTTTTTTTTTTTTTTCTCTTCAGTTGGTAAAGATTTTGATTCTTTAATTTAGGGAGTTGTAGAAGCAATCATGGTCTGCTTCTTTATGTGGTTTGATATCGACTGCTGTCTCCGAGCCATCTATAAGATATTGTAATGATTTATTTTATATTTGCTTGCTGAGTCTTATCTTGTTTTGTTTTCTTTCAATATATGTAGATGGGCTACTAGATTGCGCTGTCTTGATTGTTGTAGCCTTGGAATCACTTATGTCCTCTTACCAGCTGGTTTGGGCCGTTACCAGAAATATAAGCCTAAGAGTCCATTCACTATTCTTGAGTAGAATCTGATTTTGGGTCACCAAGTGTGTGGGGTAGACTGTCACCTATTCGCTTAGAGGAGTAGTGATAGTTGTGTGCACCAGATTCTAGTAGCAGCAGGGGGTCACACTCCGGGGGGGCAGGATGCTGACAGGCGTCCCCTAAATGTCAGTGAGGTAGGTGTGTTTCTATTCCTAAAGCACTTTTGTGGGTGGGCTCTGCAGCTGAACCTTAGGCACCCAATGCATGTACCTCTACAGATTGGTAGATGTCACTATCCTCAGACCCCTATGGCAGGAGGTTAGGTGGTTTGGGTGGAGCTTCAGCCCTCAGTTCCCTGTTGTGGGTCAGTGAGGGCTCTGTTTAATAGGTAGAGATATCAGACCTGGGAAACTTGTCTTTCCAGTAATCCGCTAAAACAATTACAGTCAGATCCGTATCAGAATTGCCTTTGCATTGTAATAGCCACCTTCTTCCCTAGGGATGAAAGCCCAAGACTGTGGATCTCATAAGCTTGGCTGGATCTGGTTCTGTATTTTTAGTCCAATTTTGGGAAGTCAGGGAAGAATTCTTGGTCCCTGGGTTTTTTGTAGCTGATTCTCTCAGGCCAGGAGAATGGGTTAGGAAAAGACAAAACAAACAAACATACAAAAAACTGCAGAGCACTTCACTCTCTGGCCCCGGAAATTTCAGTGTTAATGAAGCCACCTGGGAAGGGGAGGGGAGAAATCAGATAGATAGGAGAGAGTAGCACCCAGGAATATAGACAAAGTTATTATCTTGCTTGGTGAAGACTGTTTTATCTGAGATTCCCGAGGGGTGTTTAGCCTGTGTGCATTGGCTGGATCGAGATTGCCTCCAAGGGTCAGGCCCCCATCCTGTGCATGTGCTGTCTCAGAAGCCATAGTCAGTTCCTCCGCTCCCAGTCCAAAGCCCAGCGCCAAGTTTCCCCGGCTAGGATGCCGCACTCCAGGCTCCAAAACCAGTCACTGCCTCCTAGTGACTTCTCCTCCTGTAAGCTGTGTCACTGTGCTTCCTGTGTGCACTGGCTGGGCTTTCCCCTAGGTCACTTCAGGGGGCTAGGGCTGCATCCTGTGTTTGCACCATCTCAGGATGCCGTGCTCAGCTCTCCTGCGCCCAGTCCAAAGCCTGGCGCCAAGGTTTCCTGACTGGGACGCTGGCTCCAGGCTCCGAAAACAGTCGCTGCTTCCCCGTGGTTGCTTGTTTGTTCTCTCCTTAGCCGTGGCAGTGTGCAACCTGCTTGCGCTGTCTGAGTCTCAAGTGTTACATGAAGACATAACAATGTCCAGAAGAGAAAAGGAACTATCTCTTAGTTTGACTGATTTTAGAAATAAGGAAACCTTTTTCAGAAGTCCTCCAACTACCTGTCCCTTGCATATCATTGGCCGGAAATGAATTGTATGCCCATTTGTGAAAACCTTTGGCAAGGGGGAGAGATTTATCATGACAAATTTAACCTTATTACGTGAGGTTGAATAGATGTAAGTGTGTATTTTAAGGGAATTTTTGCCCAAAGATCACTGGTAATTAATAGTTCTTTTTATAATTCAGTGAGCTGAAGACTGAGAATGTTAAGAAACACAAGTCAAAAGAGGTTTTCAATGAATATGCTCAACTTTCAAATCAAGATAACGTTAAATAATTGGATATTATTTGTATTGTGTGCTTAGATTTCTTTTGGTGAGATCATTCTGTTTTTATCATTTCTAAGATCTGTTTAGATTTTCAGGAAGGTACTCATACCTACTATCATGTTAGGGGGAAAAGAGATTTGACAATGTTCAAAGTCTGTGAACTTAACCTGGGGACTGCTTCTTTTCTCTTGCAACTTCCACTCCCTTAATACTCAAGATAATTGAAAATAACCCATTGCTGTCAAGTCAATTCCAACTTATAACACCCCTATAGGACAGAGTAGAACTGCTCCATAGCATTTCCAAGGCTGTAATCTTTATGGAAGCTGACTGCCACATATTTCTCCCACAGAGCAGCTGGTGGATTTGAACTGCTGACCTTTTGGTTAGCAGCTGAGTGCTTAACCACCGCACCACCAGGCTTCCTCATAATTGAAAATACAGGATTCTAATTAAAGACTTCTATTCTTCATTTGAGAAAGTGATAGGTTGTCCTTCAGACTCTGAAGTAGACATTTTAAAGTAATAAGTGTTAAAAAGTTCTTGTGCTGTAATGCAAGATAAAGAGAAGAGCACTTTTGTGATTTTGCTTTCTCTTTTGGTTATAATTTAGCCTGTGGAAATTGGATGGCCTAAGCCTTGCTAAACCATGTACGTTAGGTGACAATCTTATTCAGAATGTAGGTCCTAGCTGAAGGGAGTATATTAACATTAAAAATAGCAAGCAAAATACATACAGGATTGTCTAAGGATACTTGGTTCATGGATTACATCAAGATATCTGTTACAGATAAAAATTAGCTTTTCTTCTTTTTTTATATTCTTAAGATGCATTTTTGTTGGAATTTTTTCTATTACTTCACTCATAGGAACCCATCCAGTCTAATAATATGTTGCCAATGTCAGCCCTAAAGGACAGGACAAATCTGTATGTTATCAACTCTAGAGGTCAGATATGAGTTTTTTTTTTTTTTTTTAATATTATTTATGGTTCAAGTATTTATAAACATTTACAAATTCTATCTTTATTTCCTGTCAGCACTTCTTGGAACAAAGAGTTTAATAAATGTATTGTTACAATACTTATTTTCTGTTTGTTTTAAATTGACCTAATTACAGTTTCAAAGAATGACCTCTTGTTAACATTTTGGAGTTTATTAAACAAGTTTTTAATAATTAAAATGCTCAGCCTTTGTCACTGCAGATTAGAATCTAATATTCTTACTCTATGCTCATACATCAACTCCGGACACACATGATCATTTTAGTTTCCATTCTTTGGTCTTCTTCTCTGCCCATTAGAGCTTTCTTTTGATGCAGCCACCAGAATTATACACAGTATTCCAAGAGATTGGTTTACCTTTTATATTCATGGTGATTCCCCTAATTTTCCTTTACTTTCAAATAACTTTGTCATCCTCTTAAAATGGCCTATCAATTTAGGGCCAAAAACTGGAGTAAAACTTGTGACACTGGCCTACGTTCATACTCTGTCTTTCTCTCACATCCCATACCCAAACCCCACGGGTGGCACTTTCAGAGTACATTCATAATGTGAGCACGTCTCACTAATTCCACTGCCATCCCTCCCAAAGCTATCATGCTTCTTTTGCCTAAGTCACTGCAAAGGTTCCTGACTGGCCTCTTCGCTTTGGTCTTTGACCCAGTAGATTCAATTCTCAGTAAATTAGCCATATCGAAAATAAAAAAAAAAGATAATTTTGTTTGTATACTCAGTATCCTCTGATGGCTTCACATATAAGATATTAAATTTTACAGTGGGGCACAAGACTCTTCATAATCTGAGCTCTTACTATCTCCTTTCCTCAACTCTCACAACTTCCTCCACTCTGTGCTCCTTTACATAGCTCCAGCCACATGTTTTCTTGCTATTTCTATTTTTCAATATCAGATTTATTGAGAAAGTTTATATACGGTAAAATTTACTCTTTAAATTGTACAGTTCTACAATATTTGACAAATATGTATATCTTTGACACAGTCAAAACTCCCTTGTACCCATCGATAGTCAATGCTCTGCTCAACTCACAGCTTATGACAACCACTGGTCTGATTTTTATTCCTATATTTTTGCCTTTTCCAGGATGTTATATAAATGGAATCATACAAAATTTAGACTTTCGCGTCTAGCTTCTTTCCCTGAGATTCACCAATATTGTGGCATATATCAACAATATGATCCTCTTTATTGATGAGACATAGCCCATTGCGTGAATGAACCAAAATTTCTTTATTCATTCATCAGTGGATGGATATTTTGAGTAAAGCTGCTATGAATATTTACATACCAGTTTTTGTGTGAACATAATTCTCTCCCACCCTTTAGTAGATACCTAAGACAAGAAAGAAAGACCTGATGGTCTACTTCGGAAAAGAATTCAGCAGTGAAAACCGGTAGAACGTTGATATAGTGCCAGAAAATGAGCCCCTCAGGTCAGAAGTCACTCAAGATATGACTGGGGAAGAGCTGCCTCCTCAAAGTAGAGTAGACCTTAATGACATGGATGAAGTCAAACTTTCAGGACCTTCGTTTTCTGATGTGGCATGACTCAAAAAGAGAAGAAAGAGCTGCAAACATCCATTAATAATCTGAATGTGGAATGCACAAAGTATAAATCTAGGAAAATTGGAAATCATCAAAAACAAAATGAGATAAAGATCGATGTCCTAGGCATTAGTGAGCTGAAATGGACTGATATTGACCATTTTGAATTGGACAATCCCAGGAATGACAACTCAAAGAGGAATGACATTGCATTCATCATCAAAAAGAACATTTCAAGATCTATCCTTAAGTACAACATTGTCAGTGATAACATAGTATCCACATGCCTACAAGGAAGACCACTTAATATGACTATAATTTGAATTTACTCACCAACCACTAAGGCCGAAGATGAAGAAATTGAAGATTTTTACCAACCTCTGCAGTCTGAAATCGATCAAATATGCAATCAGGATACATTCGATAATTACTGGTGATTGGAATGCAAAAGTTGGAAACAAGAAGGGTCTGTATTTGGAAACTATGGTCTCGGTGATAGAAACGATGCCAGAGATCACATGATAGAATTTTGTAAGACCAACAACTTCTTCATTGCAAATACCTTTTTTCACCAACATAAACTATACACATGGACCTCACCAGGTAGAATACACAGGAATCAAATCAGCTACATCTGTGGAAAGAGATGATGGAAAAGCTCAATACCATCAGTAAGAACAAGGCCAGGGGCCAACTGCGGAACAGACCATCAATTACTCATATGCAAGTCCAAGTTGAAACTGAAGAAAATTAGAACAAGTCTACTAGAGTCAAAGTATGACCTTGAGTGTATTTCCCACCTGAATTTAGAGACCATCTCAAGAATAGATTTGACAGGTTAAACACTAATGACTAAAGACCAAATAAGTTGTGGAAGAACATCATACATGAACAAAGCAAGAGGTCATTAAAAAGACAGGAAAGACAGAAAAGGACACAATGAATGCCAGAAGAGACTCTGAAACTTGCTCTTGAACACTGAGTAGTTAAAGCAAAAGGAAGAAATGATGGAGTAAAAGAGCTGAGCAGAAGATTTCAAAGGGTAGAAAGAGGAAAGTGTTATAACAACATATGCAAAGACCTGGAGTTAGAAAACCAAAGGGGAAGAACATGCTCAGCATTTCTCAAGATGAAAGAACTGAAGAGAAAATTCAAGCCTTGAGCTGAAATAGTGAAGGATTCTATGGGGAAAATATTAAACGACACAGGAAGCATCAAAAGAAGATGGAAGGAATACACAGAGTCACTATTCCAAAAAGAATTGGTCAACATTCAACCATTTCAAGAGGTAGCATATGATCAGGAACCAAAGGTAATGAAGGAATAAGTCCAGGCTACACTGAGGCATTGGTGAAAAACAAGGCTCCAGGAATTGATGAATACCAATTGAGATGTTTCAACAAATGGATGCAGCGCTGGAAGTGCTCACTCATCTATGTCAAGAAATTTGGAAGACAGCTACCTGGCCAACTGACTGGAAGAGATCCATATTTATGCCTATTCCAATTAAAGGTGAACCAACTGAATGCAGACATTATTGAGCAATATCATTAATATCATGTGCAAGTAAAATATTGCTGAAGATCATTCAAAAGCGGCTGCAGCAGTATATCAACAGAAAACTGCCAGAAATTCAAGCCAGATTGAGAAGAGGTCCTGGAACCAGGAATATCATTGCTGATGTCAGATGGATCCTGGCTAAAACAAAGAATACCAGAAAGATATTTACCTGTATTTTATTGACTGTGCAAAGGCATTTGACTGTGTGGATCATAAGAAATCATGGATAACATTGCAAAAAATGGGAATTTCAGAACACTTAATTGTGCTCATGAGGAACCTGTATATTGACCAAGAGGCAGTCAGTCAAACAGAAAGAGGGGATACTGTGTGGTTTAAAATCCAGAAAGGTGTGGGTCAAGGTTATATCCTTTCACCATACTTATTCAATCTGTATGCTGAACAAATAATCCAAGAAGCTGAACTATGTGAAGAAGAAGGTGGCATCAGGATTAGAGGAAGACTCATTAATAACCTGAGATATGCAGATGTCACAACCTTGCTTGCTGAAAGAGAAAAGGTCTTGAAGTACTTACTGATGAAGATCAAAGACCACAGCTGTCAATAAGGGTTACACCTCAACATAAAGAAAACAAAATCTTCACAACTGGACCAATAAGCAACATCATGATAAACAGAGAAAAGATCGAAATTGTCAAAGATTTCATTTTGCTTGGATCCACAATCAACACCCACGGAACCAGCAGTCAGGAAATCAAAGGGCGCATTGCATTGGGCAAATCTACAAAAGTCCTCTTTTAAGTGTTAAAAAGCAAAGATGTCACCTTGAAGACTAAGGTGTGCCTGACCCAGGCCGTGATGTTTTCAATCGCCTTATATACATGTGAAAGCTGGACAATGAATACGGAAGACTGAAGAAGAATTGATGCCTTTGAATTGTGGTGTTGGTGAAGAATATTGAATATACCATGGACTGCCAAAAGAAAGAAAAAAACTTTATTTGGAAGAAGTATTACCAGAATGCTCTTTAAAAGCAAGGATGGTGAGACTATGTCTCACATAATTTGGACATGTTGTCAAGAGGGATCAGTCTCTGGAGAAGGACACCATGCTTAGTAAAGTAGAGGGTCACAGAAAACGAGGAAAACCCTCAATGAGGTAGATTACACAGTGGCTGCAACAATGTGCTTATTGGACCAGGCAGTGTTTCTTTCTATTGTACCTAGGGTCACTATCGGAACTGACTGGACAGCACCTAACAACAACAACGACGATAGGATTGTTGGTTACACTTGTAAGTCTATGTTTAACTTTATTAAAAGCTGCCAAACCATTTTCTAAATTGGTAGTATTTTCAATTTTCAAAAAATATAGTCATTTAGTAGGTATGTATGTCCTATCTAGAACTGAACAGAAGATTTCAAAGGGCAGCTCGACATGTGCAAAGAGCAGGAGATGGAAAACCAAAAGGGAAGAACACACTCGGCGTTTCTCAAGCTGAAAGAACCGAAGAAAAAATTCAAGCCTTCAGTCGCAATAGTGAAGGATTCCATGGGGAAAATATTAAATAACGCAAGAAGCATCAAAAGAAGATGGAAGGAATACACAGAGTCATTATACCAAAAATAATTAGTCAATGTTCAACCATTTCAAGAGGTGGCATATGATCAGGAACTAATGGTACTGAAGGAAGAAGTCCAAGCTGCTCTGAAGGCATTAGAGAAAAACAAGGCTCCAGGAACTGATGGAATATCAACTGAGATATTTCAACAAACAGATGCAGTGCTGGAGATACTTACTCATCTATGCCAAGAAATATGGAAGACAGCTACCTGGCCAACTGCCTGGAAAAGATCCATATTTATGCCTCTTCCCAAGAAAGGTGATCCAACCAAATGTGGAAACTATAGAACAATGTCATTAATATCACACGCAAGCAAAATTTTGCTGAAGATCATTCAAAAATGGCTGCAGCTGTGTATTGCCAGGGAACTGCCAGAAATTCAGGCTGGTTTCAGAAGAGGGTGTAGAACCAGGGATATCATTGCTGATGTCAGATGGATCCTGGCTGAAAGCAGAGAATACCAGAAGGGTGTTTACCTGTGTTTTATTGACTATGCAAAGGCATTTGGCCCTGTGGATCATAACAAATTATGGATAACATTTTGAAGAATGGGAATTCCAAACACTTAATCGTGCTATTGAGGAACCTTTACATAGATCAAGAGGCAGTTGTTTGGACAGAACAAGGGGATACTGATTGGTTTTAAGTCAGGAAAGGTGTGCATCAGGGCTGTATTCTTTCACCATACCTATTCAATCTGTATAAAAAACTAGTGCGCTGAGCAAATAATACGAGAAGCTGGACTATATGAAGAACAGAGCATCAGGATTGGAGGAAGACTCATTAACAACGTGCGTTATGCAGATGACACAATCTTGCTTGCTGAAAGTGAAGAGGACTTGAAGTACTTACTAACGAAGATCAAAGACCACAGCGTTCAATATGGATTGCACTTCAACATAAAAAAGAACCTCAACATAAAGAAAACAAAAATCCTCACAACTAGACCAATGAGCAACATCATGATAAATGGAGAAAAGATTGAAGTTGCCAAGGATTTCATTTTACTTGGATCCACAATCAACAGCCATAAAAGCAGTAGTCATGAAATCAAAAGGCACATTGCATTGGGTAAATCTGCTGCAAAGGACCTCTTTAAAGTGTTGAAGAGCAAAGATGTCAGCTTGAAGACTAAGGTGCACCTGACCCAAGCCATGGTATTTTCAATTGCAAATCATATGCATGTGAAAACTGGACAATGAATAAGGAAGGCTGAAGAAGAATTGATGTGTTTGAATTGTGATGTTGGCGAAGAATATTGAATATAACATGGACTACTGAAAGAACGAACAAATCTGTCTTAGAAGAAGTACAACCAGAATGCTCCTTAGAAGCAAGGATGGCGAGACTGCGTCTTACATACTTTGGACATGTTGTCAGGAGGGATCAGTCCCTGGAGAAGGACATCATGCTTGGCAGAGTACAGCGTCAGCGGAAAAGAGGAAGACCCTCAATGAGATGGATTGACACAGTGGCTGCAACAATGAGCTCAAGCATAACAACGGTTGTGAGGATGGCTCAGTATTGGGCAGTGTTTCGTTCTGTTGTGCATAGAGTCACTATGAATCGGAACCAACTCGACGGCACCTAACAACAAACAACATGTCCTATCTATTTCTTCCTACTCTAGGTTCACAAATATGTTCTCCTGTGTTTTCGTTTAGAAGCTTCTTAGTTTTAGGTTTTTTTAAGAAATCAACCAGGAGTTCTAAAATTTATATGAAAAGTAAAGGGCTCAGAATATCCACAATAATTTTATAAAGGAATAACAAAGCTGAAGGACTCACATTTTCTGATTTATAATTGTCCCCTACTGGTAATCTATAGTTCAATTTGGGATAAATTGACAAATCAGCAATATTGACCATCCAATTGATGACCATGTTATGTTTTTATACTTGTTTGTGTTTTCTGTGAATTCTACCAGCAACGTTTTCCTTATAAAAATCTTACACAAATTTTATTAGATTTATATATTATGGTTTTAAAAAAAATACGATTGGAAATGGTACTGTTTTATAGTTTCAGTTGCCATTTTTTCCATGCTGGTGTACAGAATACAGTCTTATTTTACATATGACCTTGAATCATGTGGCCTTTATCAACTCACATAGAACTATAGATTACCAGCAGGAGACAATTATAAATCAGAAAATGTGAGTCCCATTTATTCTTTCATAAAATTATTTTGGTTATTCTTGGCTTTTTGCTTTTCCATGTAAATTTTAGAGTTCTCTGTTGATTCGTGGTATATTCTCAAGTATTTTCTAAGCAATCATATTGTATGTGAATAAAAGCAACTTATTCCTCTTAATCCTATATAAATTTTATTTCCTTTTCTTGCTTTATTGCACTGGTTAGCACTTCCAGTATGTTGTTAAACAGAAATGGTGAGAATAGTGTCAAAAATGTACCAAGAACTCTGTAAGGAGAGAAGTGACAGTTTGTTACAGCTGAAGCTGGGCAAATACTTGGTAAAATACAAGTGACACAAGGTCCAAAAAAGAGAGGGACTGGGGATTACATGAGTTACAAGTAAACCATTCAAAATGTCAGTTAATCACAGACTTTTGGGGGGCAAACTTTGTAAGCAATTTCCTGAGTATAATTTTACATAAACATCTTTTCAGGGTAACATTTTCATCATTCTCTTTCTGAAATGTTCTTATCACTTGCTTAACCATAAACTATAACTTTGTCTACAAGCATTCTTTCTGAAAACAATACACTTTTATCACAGTCTTAACAACATACTTGTTCATTGGGTGGGGGAGGGGAAGGTATGCACATATTCTGAAAGCAAAGGCAGGATCTAGGGGAAAAAAAAATTTTTTTTTTTTCAGGGCAAAAGCAAAGTTTTATTCAGACCTGTGTCAGTCAATTAGTTATGCCAGTACATTTTTTGTTGTTCTTATTGTACTTTAGATGAAGGTTTACAGAACCCTGTATCTTCTCATTAAACAATTAGTATATATTGTTATATGACATTGGTTAACAACCCCTTCTTAAGCTTGGGTTCCCTGTTTTCTGCTTTCATATCCCCTCCTACCTTCTAGTCCTTGCCTCTGGGCTGGTGTGCCCCTTTAGTCTTGTTTTGTCCTATGAGTCAGTCTAATCTTTGGCTAAAAGGTGAACCTCTGAAGCTACTTCATTACTGAGCTAAAAGCGTGTCTGGGGGTCATACTCTGGAGGTTTCTCCAGTCTTTGTCAGGCCAGTAAGTTTGGTCTTCTTTTTTTGAGTTAGAATTTTGTTTTACCTTTTTCTCCAGCTCTGTCTGGGACCCTCTATTGTGATTCCCGTCAGAGCAGTCAGTGGTGGTAGCTGGGCACCATCTAGTTGTACTGGACTCACTCTGGTGGAGGCTGTGGTAGTTGCGGTCTATTAGTCCTTTGGACTAATCTTTCCCTTGTGTCTTTAGTTTTCTTCATTTTTCCTTGCTCCTGAAGGGGCGACACCAATGGAGTATCTTAGGTGGCCACTAACAGGCTTTTAAAATGCCAGACGCTACTCACCAAAGTAGAAAGTAGAACATTTTCTTTACACACTGTGTTATGCCAGTTAAGCTAGATGTTCCCTGAGTCCATGGTCCCCACAGCCCTCAGCCCAGTAATTTGGTCCCTAAAAGAGTTTGGATTTGTCCATGCAGCTTCCCTGACCTTACCCTGAACAAGTCGTGCTGGTTTCCCAAGTATTGTGTACCGTCTTACCCTTTATCAAAGTTACCACTTACCTATTGTCTGTTTAGTATTTTTCCAACCCCAACCCTTTCCTTCCTTGTAAGCATCGAAGATTGTTTCTTTTTCTGTGCAAACCTTTTCATGAGTTTTTATAGTAGTGATCTCTTACAATATTTGTCCTTTTATGGTTGGCTTATTTCACTCAGCATAATGCCTCCAGATTCATCCATGTTGTGAGATGCTTTGCAGGTTCATCATTGTTCTTTAAACAATGTTTAAAGTTTAAAGTTAAAGTTGCATAGTATTCCATGGTGTGTATGTACCATAGTTTGTTTATCCATTCATCTGTTGATGGGCATCTAGGTTATTTCCATCTTTCTGCTATTGTGAACAATGCTGCAATGAATGTGGGTGTGCACATGTCTATCTGTGTGGCGACTCTTGCTGCTTGAATGTCTTCTTTGCTGAAGTGTCTGTTGATTTCCTTTGCCCATTTTTTAATGGGATTATTTGCCTTGTTTGTTGTAGAGGTGTTGAATTTTCCTGTGGTTTTTAGAGATTAGATCTTTGTTGGGTTCGCAATAGCCAAAAACTTTTTCCCAGTCTGTAGGTTCTCTTTTTACTCTTTTGGTGAAGTCTTTTGATACGCATTTAAGTGTTTAATTTTTAGAAGATCCCAGTTTCATAGCTTATCTTCTGGAGTCTGTATGTTGTACTTTTATGATCTTTATAGTTTTTGGTTTTATATCTTGGTTTTTGATCCATTTTGAATTAGCTTTTCTGTATAATGTGATGTATGGGTTCTGTTTCATTTTTTTTGCAGATGGATATCCAATTTTGCCAGCACCATTTTTTAAAAAGAGTGTCTTTTCCCCATTTGATGGACTTTGGGCTCTTGTCCAAGATCAGGTGCCCATAGGTGGATACATTTACATCTGGGTTCTTGATTCTGTTCCATTGGTCAATGTATCTTTCCTTGTACAACTACTAGGCTGTTTTGACTACCATAGCTGTATAGTAGGTTCTGAGGTCAGGTAGTGTGAGTCCTCCTATTTTATTCTTCTTCTTCAATAATGCTTTACTTATCTGATCCTCTTCCCTTTCCATATAAAGTCAATGATTGTTTTTTCCATCTCTTTAAAGAATGTTGCTGGTATTTGGCTTGAGATTGCATTGTAATTGTAGACTGCTTTGGGTAGAATTACCATTTTCACAATGTGGAGTCTACCTATCCATGAGCACAGTATGTTTTTCCATTTATGTAGATCTTTTTTGGTTTCTTGCAGTAGTGTTTTATAGTTTTCTTTGTATACGTCTTTTGCATACTTGGTTACATTTATTCCTAGGTATTTTCTTTTTTAGGTGCTATTATAAATGTTATTGTTTCCTGATTTCCTTTTTATTGCTTTCTTTATTGATGTATAGGAATCCAACTTATTTTTGTATATTTATCTTATATCCCGCTACTGTCCTGAATCTTTCTATTAGTTCCAGCAGTTTTCTTGTGGAGTCTTTTGGGTTTTCTATGTACGGTATCATAACATCTGCAAATAGGGAAGTTTTCCTTCTTCATTACCAATTCGGATGCCCTTTATTTCTTTTTCTTACATTATTGCTTTAGCTAGGACTTCCAGCACAATGTTAAATAGGAGTGGAGTTAAATGACATCCTTGTCATGTTCCTGTTCTTAAGGGAAATGTTTTTAGCATCTCTCCATTAAGAATGATGTTGGCTGTTGGTTTTGTATAGATGTCCTTCATTATGTCGAGGAATTTCCCTTCTATACCTATCTTATTGAGGGTTTTTATCAGGAATGGGTGCTGGACTCTGTGAAAAGTCTTTTCTGCCTCAATTGAGATGATCATGTGATTCTTTTCTGTTCTTTATGTGATGGATTACATTGATTGATTTTGTAATGTTGAACCATCCTTGCATACCTGGTATGAATCCTACTTGGTTGTGGAGTATTATTTTTTTGATACGATGCTGAATTCTACTGACGAAAATTTTGTTGAGAATTTTTACATCTATATTCATGAGAGATATTGTTCTGTAATTTTCTTTTTTTGTGGTGTCTTTACCTGGTTTTGGTGTTAGGGTTATGCTGGCTTCATAGACTGAATTTGGAAGTATCCCTTCATTTCCTTTGTTCTGAAATAATTTGAATAGTGCTGGTGTAAGCTTTTCTTTGAATGTTTGGTAGAATTGTCCAGTGAAGCCATCTGCGCCAGGGCTCTTTTTGTTGGGAGTTTTTTTTTTTAACCTTTTCAATCTGTTTTCTTGTTATGGGTCTGTTCAGATATTCAACATCAATTTGTGATAGTTTGGGTAGGTAGTGTGTTTCTAGAAATTTGGCTATTTACCCTATATTTTCAAATTTGTTGGAGTATAGTTTTTTGTAATACTCTGTGATGATTCTTTTTATTTCAGTTGAGTTTGTCATAACGTCCCCACTTCATTTCTTATTCAGGTTGTTTGCGTCCTCTCCTTTTTTCTTTTGTCAATTTAGCTAGTGGTTTGTCAATTTTGTTGATCCTTTCAAAGAACCAATTTTTGGTTTGTTGATTCTATTTTCTAATCTCTATTTCATTATTTCTTCTCTGATCTTTATTATTTCCTTTCTTCTGGTGGCTGTGGGCTTCTTTTGCTGTTCTCTTTCTATTTGTTCAAGTTGTGTAGCTAAAGTTTTGACTGTCCTTTTTTTCTTTTTTGATGTGTGCTTTGATTGCTCTAAATTTACTTCTGAGGACTGCCTTTGCTGTGTCCCAAATGTTTTGGTACGATGTGTTTTCATTCTCATTTGATTCTAGGAATTTTTTGATTCAATCTTTGATTTCTTATATTACCCAGTGGTTTTTAAGAAGGGTATTATTTAGTTTCTGTGTAATTGATTTTGTTTCCTTTTCTTCCTGTTGTTAATTTCTACTTTGATGGTGTTATGATCAGAGAAGGTACTTTGCATTATCTCAATGTTTTGAGTTTTGTTGAGGGTTGCTTTGTGGCCTAAGATGTGGTCTGTTCTGGAAAATGTTCCATATGTGTTGGAAAAGAATGAGTACTTTGCAGCTGATGGGTGGAGTGTCATAAAACTAGGAGTTCCAGTTGGCTGATTGTGGCCTTTAGATCTTCTGTATTTTTGATGAGTTTCTTTCTAGATTTGCTGTCCTTTACCGAAAGCGACATGTTGAACTCTCTTACTATTATAGTGAAACTGTCAATTTCTCTTTTTCAGTGGTGTTAAAGTTTGTTTTATGTATTTTGGAGCCCTTTCATTGGGTGAACAGGTATTCATTATGGTTATGTCTTCATGCTGGATTGTCCCTTTAATCATGATATAGTGCACTTCTTTGTCTTTTATGGTGAATTTTGTTTTAATCTCTATCTGAGATTAGTATTGTCACTCCTATTGTTTTCTGGTGGCTGTTTGCTTGATATATTTTTTTCATCCTTTGATTTTTAATAAATTTATGTCTTTTTTTCTAAGGTGTGCCTCTTGTAGATAGCATATTGTTGGATCCTGTTTTTTTAATCCATTCTGTCGCTTTCTGTCTCTTTATGGGTGCATTTAGCCTATTTATGTTCAGTGTAATTATTGATATGTGTGAATTTATTGTTGTTATTTTGTAGTGCTTTTTTTGTTTTTGTGGTCCAGCACCTCAGTTTTAATAACATCTACTTACAGAGTAGACATTGTTCCCAATTTTAAGGGAAAAGCATTCATCTGTCACTAAAGAGAAGATGAGATATTTGATGTAGGATTTTTATAGATGGCCTTTATAGAGTTGAGGATGTTCCTTTCTAGCCCTAGTTTGATGAAAGTTTCTGTTTTTTCCCCCCCTAAATCAGGAATTGATGTTGTTGTTATTAGGTGCCATTGGGTCAGTTCCAACTCATAGTGACACCAGGCACAACAGAACGTAATGCCGCCCTGTCCTGTGCCATCCTTACAATCATTGTTATGCTTAAGCCCAGTGTTGTAGCCTTTGTCAATTCATCTTGTTGAGAGTCTACCTCTTTCTCGCTAACCCTCCACTTTACTAAGTCCTTCTCCAGGGATTGGTCCCTTCTATAAACATGTCCAAAGTAAATAAGACAAAGTCTCACTGTCCTTGGTTCTAAGGAGAATATTAGTTGTATTTCTTCCAAGACAGATTTGTTCATTCCTCTGGGAGTCCAGGTAAATTCCCATCCCAATATTTGCCAATCTTACCTTGCCCAAATTAATCTCTCTAAACCTTAGTTTGGAGTCCCTGGGTGGTGCAAATTGTTAACTTGCTCAGCTGTTAATCAAAAGGTTTGAGGTTTGAGTCCATCCCGTGGTGACTTGGAGGAAAGGCTTGGTGGTGATCTACTTCCAAAATGTCATTAATTAGAAACCCTATGGAGCACAGTTCTACTTTGACAAACATGGGTATCTTAGTTATCTAGTGCTGCAATAACAGAAATACCACAAGTGAGTGGATTTAACAAAATAAATCTATTCTTTCATGGTCTAGGAGACTAGAAGTCTGAATTCAGGGTGCTAGCTCCAGGGGTAAGTCTTTTTTTTCTCTGTGAGCTCTGAAATAAGGTCCTTGTCACCAATCTTGCCCTGGTTGAGGAGCCTTTCAGCACAGGTACATGGGGTGCAAAGGATGTGCTATGCCCTTCATGCTTCTTTTTTGGTGGTATGAGGTCCTTATGTCTGTCTGCTTGCTTCGCTCTTTTATATCTCAAAACAGATTGGCTTATGACACAATCTAACCTTGTAGATTGAGCCCTGCCTCATTAATATAACTGTTGCCAATCCCACCTTATTAACATCAAAGGGATAGGATTTATAACACACAGGAAAATCACGTGGGATGACTAAATGGTGGACAGACACACAATACTGGGAATCGTGGTCTAGTCAAGTTGATACACATTTTTGGGGGACACAATTCAATCCATAATAATGGGGTTGCCATGAGTTGGAATTGGCTTGATGGCAACTGGTTAAGCCTTAGTTTATCCATCATTAAATGATGCTATTAATAAATACATGGCAGAAATATTGGGGAGATTTGAGATAAAATGTACCATGTTTGGCAGAGAGAAAGAACCTCCAAAATGGAAATCACATGAATTCTCCCCCAAGATGGCATTTGGGGTTCTAGTAAATGAATTATAATTACAAGTTAATTAATAAATTATATTTTTCTTTCATTGAGTGTTTATCATCTTCCAGGCTCTGTGTTCAGTTCAAGTAATATTATCTCTAAACTTCACTAAAAAAAAAAACAAACCCATTGCCATCAAGTCAATTCTGACTCATAGCGACCCTATAGGACCTCTAGAGTAGAACTGCCCCATAGGAGTGCCTGGCAGATTCAAACCCTTCGCTACAGTCCAGAAAATTCAGGACATTATTTCCATTTTTCAGATGAAGAAACTGAAGTTTATCAAGAGGTTATAAGGCTAACAAGTGGTAGAACCTGCCGCTCACTGCAATTATGGTGCAGTCTGTTTTGTGATGTCTTGATATACCAGGGAAGAATTTCTGCATTGTCATAAGGGTAATCATAAAATTTTTGTAAAGAGAATGTGCTTGCTGACTCAATGCAGGAAAAGGAATCATCTCAAAAATATTAAACTGAGAAGAGTGAAGATTGTGATAGTAGATGTATAAGTCTCAGTTTAAAAGAGTAGAGTAGACAAGCAAGGTTAAGTGAGGGAAAATAGTTGTGTGCTGGGGTTATAGCTCTGAGATTTAGTTATATTATAGCACCATGCCTAATACGATAGAGTTTACATAGGAGAGTCCTAAATTGGTGGTTTTAAACCTAAATAAGGCATAAAATAAAGATGGGATTAAAATTCATGACGACCTTGGTTATTTTGAGAGAACTTAATACTATTTTGTTGAAGAATGGTTGAAGAGTTGTTACTCTCGATTAGACTCTCCTAGAGCGGTTTTACTTTCAAAGCAAGAAAAGTAAGATTGCAGGAAATATTACACTGGGGTAAGGAGGAAAGACATTGGGATTTGATTATTCTTATGAATTCAGTGGGTTTTTATAAAAGTCAACCAGTTTAGTCATATTCTAATAATAGCAAAAACTCTAATGGCACTTAGGACACTTTACATACATTGTCTCATCTTATTTTCACAAGAAACTTATGAAGTAGACACTATCATATCCATTTTGCTTCTGAGAAAGGCCAATAAATGTCTGAGTTGAGATTTAAAATGGAATAGCTGGGCTCCAGAGTTTGTGCTTCTAACTGCTATGTAATACTATCTCTCAACTCAAACATTTTAAAACAAACTTTGTCTTTTAATTGCCCATAGTCGACCATAATGAAAGACAGCTTATTCTTGGTAACGAAATTCCACTCTGCCACATTTCTGTGGCTACACACTGTGGAGGAGCCCTGGAGGAGTAGTTGAGAGCTTGGCTGCTAACCAAAAGGCTGGCAGTTCCAATCTACCAGTGGCTCCTTGGAAACCCTATGGAGCAGTTCTACTATATCCTATAGGGTCTGTAGGGTCACTATGAGTTGGAATCAACTCGGCCGCAACAAGTTTGGTGGTTTTTTTTTTAAACACTGGGGAAGAAGGGTGTGATTCTGAATCCACAGGTTCCTTTGTGCATTCAAAACTGCATTTAAAATGATACTTGTTCTCTGTTGCCACTTTTCTCCATTAACATGTATATATCACTATGTGTACGCACTTTAAGGAAGGTCATTAACCCCAGTAAATCCATGTCAATAAGACTTATTACTAACCACGGGCATTCCCAGAAATGGAAGCTTTTTGGCAAGTAGAGGAGAGGACCGTGTCCAAATAGAATATCAAATGTGTATCTATTTTCTAGTTTGAATATGAAATATGTTAAGACATGTGTAAAACAGAAAAGAATTTACCCTGAGGTCTGCTGCTGTGAGAACACCCAGTTAGCCCATCAACATTTATGGCAGGAAGTAGAGGAGTGTACTATATTTACCTTAAGTCTGGTTACTTACATTTCTTTAGTACCAAGAATAGTAAGATACTTAAATCCTTATCTTTATGGCATCAATTATCTGATGGATTCACTTCACCTCTTTCAAATTAATTGCACAGTGTTTCCTTGTAACATTTAATAACATGAATAAACAGAAAGTCATGTCAGGATAATCATAAAGATTTGAGTAACATCGGTCACACTTTTTAAAAGGTTGTTTATATTGTCAAGAAAATAACTTCTCTTTTATACTTAAACTCTTGGCTAACTCATCCTCCTTTTGTGTTACTGAGTCAAGCTAACATATAACTGTATTCAGCATAAATTCTTGACTCTCTGTTTCTAATTTTGAGAGGTTTGATTTTAATTTTTTAATTCAAGATGGTTGATTTTAATTCAAGTTGGTCGATTTTAAAACAAAACCAGAGCCTTAAGCTCTGAATGAGAAAAGCAGATATAAAGTTCTCAGGGAACTGTGCTTTTGTAATTTGCATTTAGCTCTGTATATAATTCCTATTAATATTTCTCAACTCATGGAAGATCTGTGGGAAATGCTTCCTTAATACATACCTAATTTTTTTCCAAAGCAGAAGGGATTTAACCCTCCAATTTTGTAGATGGGTGGAGGGACTTGGGAATGTTTCCCTGATTTTAATTTATTCATTGATGAGTACCTAGTGGCTAGAAAAGTGCTAGGTACACAGTAGGTGCTCAGTAAGAATGAATTACACATGACAGAAGGATTAGATCATTTCGTATGATCCTAAAGAAATATAACTAGTTTAATGGATATAAGCTTGATGAATACATGCCTAAAAAACATTATCAGGGCTAATGAAAGGTAAGAGGAGCTTCCTCTAGAAGATAGGAAGAAATAGGCTGGGCAAAATTATGGTGGGAAATGATAAAGGAGATTTTAGCATTGGTGATTGAAGTAGATTAATTACAAAAACAGAAACCAAACCCGTTGTCCTGAAGTGGATTCCTACTCTATATAGGACAGAGTAAAACTGTCCCATAGGGTTTCCAAGGAGCACCTGGTGGATTCAAACTGCTGATCTTTTGGTTAGCAGCTGTAGCTCTTAACCACTATGCCACCTGGGTTTCTGATTAATTGTAAGGGTATATTTAACTGTATGTTTGTGATTCTATATGGTTTCCTAGAATGACTGGGTGGGAAAAAATTATTAAAACATTCACTGCTAACCAAAAGGTTGGAGGTTCAAGTCCATGCAGAAGCACCTCAGAAGAAAGGCCTGGCAATCTACTTCCAAAAAAATCAGCTGCTGAAAACTCTATGGAATTCAGTTTTACTCTGACACATATAGGGTTGCCATGAGTCAGACTGGATGGCAACTGATGGTTCTATAGTTTCCTGCATAAAACCAAGAAAAGAATCATTTAAATTCTTACTTCTATACTTATAAATATATTTGTGTCAGTAATCAGTCTCAGAGGTAAGTGGATCCCTTTGCCAAAGACTGATGTTTCTAAATCCTATCCTTTCCTGCCCCTTGAGGTCTTGGGGTAGTGAGGGAACAAATGGCTCTAAGTTGGTGCCCAACTACAGGTCAAAGTTTGCCTAAAATTCTCCTGTCTTTTTAAAAAACTTCACAGAGGTGACATTTGCTCCCTGGGTGTGTTGGCAGATAATGGGTAAAAATCAGAATGTGAGAGAGATGAGGAAAGAGGGGTATGACAGGGCAGGCTGCTAATTCTGTCTTGGAAGATCTTCAGGGTTATGCTAAGGAGTTTGTTCTTCAATATGAAATTAAGCAGTATTTCTTGAAAATGAAGTGTTTCAGGGGTGTCTGAGGTGAGGAAACATCAGACTGGTAGAGTTCCCTATGCACTCCCCATCCCAGAGCAGCTCTGTTTGAAATCTGTATTGTGTATTAGAGGTCCGTATAATAAGAATTAATTTGAAAAAAGAATCTAGCCACTCTGACAATGTTTCCAAACCACTGGCATCATCATGCTTTACCATGCTTTGGCTAAAAATCTTGGAGTCATCTTTGCTTTTCCTCTATTCTCACATGCCACAAGCAATTCATCATCAAATTCTGCCAGCTCGGTCTTCAAAATATATTCTGAGTCCAATTATTTCTGATCTCCTCACCGCTAATATACTAGTTCAAGCCACCATCATCTCTCCCTGAACTACGGCAATGGTCCCTTACAGCTTCCCTGCCTTCATCAACCTGTCTCCCCTCTCCCACTACAGTATATTCTCCACAGACAGATCTTTTTAAAAGGGTCATTCTTCTCTACCAATCAACACTCTATACTGGCTTCCCTTCTTACTCAGAATAAAACATAGAAGTCCTTATTATGGTCTGCTGGGTTATGACCTGGTCTTTGACTATCTCTCTGACCTCCACTTTTTCCCTCTCCTCTTGCCATATTGGCCACACTGACCTACTCGCTCTTCTGCAAACATACCAAGTCTGTTCCCACTTCAGGGCCCCTGTACTTCCTGCTTGTTTTCCTTGCAACACCTTCCCCGCAGATATCTGCACAGCTCCACCCTTCACTTTGTTCAGACCTCTGCTTAGATGTCATGTGTCACAGAGTAGAACTGCATTCCATAGAGTTTTCTTGGCTGTAATTTTTACAAAAGCAGATAGCCAGGCTTTTCTTCTGCAACCCTGCTGGGTGGGTTCAAATAGCCAAAACTTTTTGGCATCCAGAGACCTATGTTTATGTATAACTTTATTGCTCACTATCTGTCTTCCTGGAAACCCTGGTGGCATAGTGGTTAAGTGCTACGGCTGCTAACCAAAGGGTCGGCAGTTCAAATCCACCAGGCGCTCCTTGGAAACTCAATGGGGCAGTTCTACTCTGTCCAATAGGGTCACTATGAGTCGGAATCGACTAGATGGCACTGGGTTTTTGGTTTTTTATCTGTGTCGGAACTTACTCAACAGCAATGGGTTGTTATTTTTTCGATATCCCCAGCAGTGTTGAAGGAATGAATGAAATCAAAGGGGTTCTTATTAACAGATACTTGGTAGTCATAGTAAGCATAAAGCCTTCTTGAGATGGAAAATGTGATGATTCTAATGCAATTTTTATATTTTGAAGATCCTATGTTTTTGAAGAATACAAACTATAGAAATATTCCTAGTATTTTTTAAAAGAATTAAATTATAAATTATTGTTAATGTAGCTACTGTCAGAGGTGGAGCTGCCGATCTTCTTGGTAGTGTAGTGTGGAAGGAGGTTGATTCTGAGTGTTCAGAAGTTGGCAGTCTTGATTTTGAAGGTCAGTGATAAAGATGTCACCCCCTATAAAGGGACAAATCTTTTGCTATATCTAGCCCTCTTAGGCATTAAAAAATAAATAGTTTTTCGAAAACTCAAGAAATTCTTATCATTTATATCCTGAAATGGTTTATATTTTTTTAAGTTATAGTAGACTGTGTAAATAGGATTTACTAGGACAAGCACTTACCCTGAAAAAAGAGCTACTGCATGTTCCAGCAAAGGAGCAGGATACTATGCAATTTCTGCCCACACTCTGCCACTTTGCTCTTCTTTATTTCTCGCCTGCTGAACCAGTCATTTCTAGGTGATTGGAAGCTAACTCTGAGACAAACTTATATTTGAAATTCTCCCAGTTTCCCACCACTTCGCCAGTTCTTTATGCTTCTGAAGCCACTTATCATCATGACATTTACAGGATATATTCTTAAGATCTTTTGGGTAAAACTAAGGAATTTCTTGCCAGGATTCTATTGGTTCCTTGTCTTGGAATCTCTTATCAAGTCCAAAGTGAATTTTGCTCATCATGAAAACACAGTGTCATCACAACTTAGATGACTGTATCATTTTACATCATACGACAATTAGCTCCTCCCTTTTGTAACCCACCATTGCCCGCGTTTTCTGACTCATGCTTTCCAGCACTGCCAAGTCTTCCCATAGAAAGGAATTTCTCAAAAAAAAAAAAAAAAGAAATCAGAGTGCCATGAGCTAAACTACATTGTTTATACCATTATAAGTTCCGTAATTTCTTACACTATTCTCATTTTCTATCCAAAATATGAAATTTATTTTCTTTTGACAATTTTATCAATCTTTTTTTCAAGTGGTAGTAAAAAAATACTATTCACTAGTGGAGTTCCCTATAATTTCCAAACAAAAATTTAGAAAGATGCTTTAATGATAATCTGAAGTTCTACCAGCAAGCAAGAAGCAAAAAGGGCAGGATATATGTAACCAGTGTTATGTGGCTGGAACACCCTATTTATCCTTTAAGGGTCAGCTTGGCTGTCACATCTTATGAGAAATCTTTCCTATACCAATTTCTAACCCTTTCCTCAACAGAGTTTATCACTGAATCCTCCATGTTTTCCTATCACTATACTTGGTATATCTGTTATACTCTATAGATGTACCTATAGGGAGTATCTATATTCCCTATGACATAATATTCATTTTGTTATTTTATGTCTTTCTTTAAACTGTGAGCCTCTTGACTACACGGCCCATGTCTTTTTAATTTTTTTTTTAGTATCCCCAGTGCTTGCCATATGCTAGGCACACAATAAATGGCTCTGAAATAGAACTGAATTATGTATAACAAAAGGACATATAACAACTCTTCTGCTGACCAGATCGTGCATCTTGTGGCTCTACATTATGTTCCAAGTTTACTAGCAGAGCTTTGCTAGAAACATCTGACATATCTTACATGAATAAACCAATTGTCATATTATTAATATGTAGTTCAGGGGCCTTTTACCATGAAGCCAGTATTCACCTAGGTAAGACTGTAGAAGAGAAAAAGTACTGGAAAAACTAATGTAGTCGGAGTTCAGAGAAAGCAGATAATACCTGAGTTTAAGAGGCTTAGACAAATTTTGTCTCTGAATCAACAAATGAAATATTGTAGCTTTCAAAAATAGAGGCATTTAAGGAGTCCCTGGGTCATGCAAATGGTTAACACATACAGCTGCTAGCTGAAAGGTTGGAAGTTTGAGTTCATTCAGAAGTGCCTCAGAAAAAAGGCTGGTGATCTACTTGTAAATAAATCAGGCATTGAAAATCCTCTGGAGCACAGTTCTACTCTGATACACCTGGGCTCACCATGAATCAGAATCTACTCAATGACACCTTTTTTCTTTTTAATGGGGATAGCTGTGTTTTGAAAATAACATATTTGATATCTTTAGTAGTACAATGTAATATGCCCTGGAAAGCAACAGATTAGAGTCAACTCACAGAAGCTGAGAATTAGGCAATCAATGCTAAACCAAGAAATAATTATTCTATAATAGCATAAATGTTTTCTGGTGATGTAACCTTAGAAAATCACACACACTCAGACACACACACCCCAATTCTACTATGAAGTCTAGAAATGGAAAGAGATGTTAATATATTTTACTAATGAACGTAGCGAACAGGTTCAATTTCAGTTTTACAAATGAGGAGACTGAAGCACTGAGAGATTAAGTTAAAAGGAGATAGAATACTGTGCCTAACCATGATGCAACAAAGTGTCTCAAATTAGTGGTAACTATAAAAAAAAAAAAAAAAGTTTTTTTTTTTTTATAAGGCCTATGTCATGTCAAGTAAAAAAGACAAGCAGGGGAAAAAAAATGCCTAAATGTGAATTTTGATCTTAACCCTTTTACTGATTTCATCCATAATAATGTTCCAGAGAATATCTGGCAATGATGTTTGGTGATTAAGGAAGTTTTACTCAAGTCTGCGGATGTATCTTACATCATATGATCGTCCTCTTGGGACTACTACAATTCACCTAAACCATATATGTTTACATATATTTCAGTTGAACTCCTTAAAAGGGTACAAATGGGTTAACTTTGAAAACTCCAGAATAATTTGGGCAACAGCAGCTATCTGACATACCTTGATCAACGTTATTTGTAATTCATTATTTTTTGTCCTGGTCAAAAATACTATGACTTTCTTTGTAGATTTCTATCAAAATAAATCCATATTTTATTGGATTGTGAACAACTTTCTTCTATAGGTTCTCCCATGAAGATAAATAATCCAAAAGATACACATAAATTGAGTATATGATGGGGTAGGCCATGTTTTAGTTGTATTAACAATCTCTACATTGTGCCTAGCTGAGAGCATGGTAGGCACTCATGCCATTTGATGAACAAATATATAATGAAGATGGCCTACATCTACATACCTCTGCTTGAACTTAACACTAATTAGAACCCCAATTAATTTTCCCTAAGACCCTCCATTTTAAGAAAGTCTATAAAAGAAACTGAAAAAGAATTCTATTTTGAGCGCTTCTATATTTAAAAAGGAAACCCTGGTGGCGTAGTGGTTAAGTGCTATGGCTGCTAACCAAAGGGTTGGCAGTTTGAATCCACCAGGCGCTCCTTGGAAACTCTATGGTGCAGTTCTGCTCTGTCCTATAGGGCCGCTATAAGTTGGAATTGACTTGATGGCACTGGGTTTGGTTTTTTTTTTTTTGGTATATTTAAAAAGATCGCTTCAAAACAGTTCAAAACTAAACTAGCACTACCATAAAAACCAAACCATTGCCACTGAGTCGATTCCAACTCATGGTGACTTCATGTGTTACAGGGTAGTACTGCTCCATAGATTTTCTTGGCTGTGATCTTTACAGAAGCAGATGGTCAGGCCTTACTTCTACTGTGCCATTGGGTGGATTTGAACAATCATTCTTTCAGTTAGTAGCTGAAAGCAAACTGTTTGTACCACCCAGGAACCTGAACTAGTCCCTTCCTAATGAACATTGTCACATGTTCCACTGTCAGCCATCTTTAACATAACCATAGAGCTCATTACAACTAGGTATTGGAGTAGGCAGGCTTTCTCAACTGTCTATTTAGGTATGACTACTGTCTTACTGTCTTAGTTATCTAGTGCGGCTATAACAGAAATACCACAAGTGGATGGCGTTAACAAAGAGAAATTTACCTTCTCACAGTCTGTGAGTTGGAATCGACTCAACAACACTGGGTTTGGTTTTGGTTTGGTTTAGTAGGTTACAAGTCCAAATTCAGGGTGTTGGCTTTAGGGGAATGTTTCTCTCTCTGCCGGCTCTGGCGGAAGGACCTTGTCCTCAATCTTCCCCTAGTAGAGGAGCTTCTCAAGTGCAGGGACCCTGTGTCCAAAGGACACACTCTGCTCCGGGTGCTGCTTTCTTGGTGGTTTGAGGTTCCCAACTCTCTGCTTACTCCCCTTTCCTTTTATCTTTTGAGAGATAAAAGGTGGTGAGGTCACACCCCCGGAAAACTTCCTTCACATTGGATCAGGGAGGTGACCTGAGTAAGGGTGGTGTTCCGATCTCACCCTCATCCTTTTTAACATAAATTACAATCACAAAATGGAGGACAACCACATAATACTGGGAATCATAGCCTAACCAAGTTGATACACACATTTTTGGGGAGACATAATTCAATCCATGACAATTACAGTGCTTATCATCAAAGAGCCTGCCTCTAAAGAGGATATAGTTCTCAGGTTTAATGGCTAATCTACTCAGGTGACATTTTTGTGCAGAGGGTATTATAAGTTATATTTGGTCTCTTGATCAGAATATTTGTGAGACTGTCTAGAAAGAAAAGTATGAGACTAGGCTTTTTGAATGTATTTTTTTTTTAATAGTCTGACTGTGATAATGTAATTAGTCTTTCTAGCTGAATTAAGTCATAAGCATGACACAGCAGCACATGCTTAGACTGAGGAAAAATATAAGCAGGAACAGGCTCCAGGAAACATAGAAGGCATTCTTTCCAGTAAGGCAACTGAACCACTTCTCTTAGTAACAAAATTTTAAGTAGGAAAAGTTTCATGGATTTCCTGCTGCTTCTCCATGGTCATTTTTTTCGATGGCCAGTTCATCCAACAGGCCACATTATTTTCCAAAACAGGTACTTCAACACACTTTCTATCTGCCAGAAACAGATTTCCAACCATTCTACACATGGCAGGCTTCTTCTCATGGTTCGTGTCTTGACATAAATTTTACTTTATTCACTCTTTCAAAGTGGTCCCTCTCTCCCTATCTGATTTATATCCTCTTATTTATGCTCACAGAAACCCTGGTGGTGTAGTGGTTAAGTGCTACAGCTGCTAACCAAAGGGTGGGCAGTTCAAATCCGCCAGGTACTCCTTGGAAACTCTATGGGGCAGTTCTTCTCTGTCTTATAGGGTCCCTCTGAGTTGGAATCGACTCAACAGCAACAGGTTTGGTTTTGGTTTGATTTATGCTCACTGACATCTTTCTCATCTTCATGGCTCTCATCAACAATTGTAAGAATCTCTATGCTTACTAGTTTTGTCTCCACTGCTAGACTGTAAGCACCACGAAGGCAAGAGCCATGTAATTTCTATTTTATTCACTGTATATCCAGTACCATCAGTGCCTAAAATATTGTGGGTATTTGTGAAATAATTGTTAATAATGAATAATAACTCTTGATTTTTTAGAATTTGTCAGACTGTGCATGCAAGCAGTTTTTCTGGGTATAGGATCTAGACAGCATTACTTTCATTCATCATTTGTTCGTTCATTCAGAATTTATGTTGTTTTTTTTTTTTTTATACTAAGTAGTATAATAAACTAGTTTTTTCTCAAAGAAGCTTATGGTTTCTGACAAATCCTATTAATATAGTTCTTTAGATATCACTTTTTTTAGATATCATGAAATGCCTGCATATCTAACTTTTTCTTTAATCCTTACAGTGACCTTGAGTGGTGGGTAATATTATGAGCCTAATTTAATAAATTGAAACCCTGGTGGCATAGTGGTTAAGTACTACGGCTGCTAACCAAAAGGTCGACAGTTCAAATCCACCAGGCTCTCCTTGGAAACTCTACGGGGCAGTTCTACCCTGTCCTGTAGGGTTGCTATGAGTTGGAATCAACTCAACAGCAATGGTACAGGTTTAATTTAATAAATGGGGAATTCTTAGAATTCAAGACATCAAGAGACCTGTCCAAGATAATAGGGTCAATTGTGACCAAACAAGGTTTGAATCTAGGTCTTCTGATGTTAAATTTCATGTTCTCTGTAATACTGTTTCCATATATGCTTCATTACTGTAGGCATTCAAGTTTTATTTCTATTCAATTTTTTTAAATGCTTTAGTTCCTAGATTTTGCTTCTTTTAATGGATTTTAAAAATTATATGGGTTTCCAGAGAGGGCAGCTGTTTTATATATACTCTCATGACACTAATGTGAGGTCACAACAATGACATTTTTATTTGATATCCACATTGAAGCATTAAAGGATAATGTAGTATCTCTGAATTTTATTAGAACAAAGGTATGGGTTTCATTTTAAATACTCTGGGTGTCTTAGGATAGGTTCTCTAGAGAAGCAAAACCAGTAAAGTGTATAAATATATAGAGAGAGTTATAACAAAGAAACAGCTCATATGATTGTAGAGCCCGAAACATCCCAAATCCGTGGATGAGGTTAGAGGCTTCTACCGATTCACATAGTGGCAGTGGTTGGTGAACCTAAGATAGGTAGGTTGGAAAACAGGGCTCTGCTCACATGCTGTGAAAATTGAGGAATCCTAAGATTAGCAGATAAACTGATAGCTCAAGTCCCAAGAACCAGGACAGATGAACAGGAGGCAGCCGCAGGATCCAGAGTGAATATCCACTGATATGTTGATGCAGGCCACATCCCCAAGGAAAGTCCCTTTCACAGCAGATCCCATCATGGAAGTGATCACACATAAACACTGAGAATCACGGCCCAACCAAGTAGACACACAATCTTAACCATCACCCTGGGTTTGTTTCCTTCAGATTGAGTGTCATGGTTTTTAATTCTGTTTCATGATTGGTACTAGAACCAGCAAACTAGTCAGAGCGTTTGGCATTGAAGAAATAATAGATTTATATTCTTGGTGTTTATGCTTCTAGAAATCAGAAGCATATTATTCATTGTGTAACAAATCCAGAAGCATAATTACATATTTTGATAAACTGTAAAGAAGAATAACATGCATGAGTAACTGTGCTGAACTGCAAATAATTTTGAACACAATACAGAAATATCTTTACCATTAATTGTCAAGTCACATGAAGAAGTATATTCAAAGATAAGATCAAAAGCAGAGTGAAACAAAGCTTGTTGTTTCTGGGAAGGAATCAGGATTATTCTCTAACTCTGTACCAGATACTATACTTATAGTATCTTGGATCCTAACAAAGTCATAAAAGGTTTTTGTTCTTTATTTTCTAGATAAGGAGGCTGAGGTCAAAAGTGCCACTAACTCGCTGAGAGTAGCAAAGCCAGGATATAACCCAGTCAATCTGTGTTCCATCACAAGCAGTTACCAGTTTAGATCATGTACCAACACTTTCCATTTAACGTTAATAAGGTTGTTTAAATGTAGAAATAAGTTTGAGTTGTATTTTTCTCCATTATTCATTTATATATTTCCCTACTTTAATTTTACTTTAACATTAAAAAAGAAAATAAAACAAGGCAAAACAAGCAAGAGCAGCAATTTATTAAAAAAAGACTGAAAGAACAAATTTATTCTTAATTCCCTATTTTAAAAAATACAAAGTACTGTTGAAACTTTTCATTTAACACAATAGACTCATCAGATTTAAAAAAACAAACTGTTCTGTACAAATCAGGATAAACATAGGAATATTTAAAAGTATTAGGACTTTTAAATGTTATCAAATAAAATAACATTTTGCAAAGCTTGAACAAATTATATATTAAAAAATAAAATCTTTCCATCTTACCATAGTCAATTTCTTAACGATAACTGGAGCTTAAGTGCCTTGACTACATTTTGTTTTGTTTATTAACTCATCACAGCATTTCATAACAGCCTGGCCAACAAATTTCTTTAAAATTGTATAATATTTTTTGTTGGTTTTTCCAATTCTTTGTTTTCCCCAGTTAGGGCAAACACCACTTTCTTTTCAATTGGCTGGTGTCTGCATACAGACACAAATGAGTATTTGGTAAAACTTATTTCAACTCCCACTTGAGATAGACGTTAACTGACCAGTCCCATCAGGCTGAAAATAGCTGATCACCAGACAAGAGCAACTCATTTTACAATTAACTATGTCCACAATTAAAAGAAAAAAAGTCAGTGTTATGACATGAAGCTTGGTTATCAACCCATAAATTTGACAGAATTTTATTCTCATCATTTTTTGAATCTTGAAGGGTTCAATGTTCAGCAATGAAATGGACAAAACTGAAGAAAATAGGGAGTGAAAAAAAAAATACAACCAAAACCTCCACAAACTAAGTAATCAAGAATATTTATTGCTCTAGATTTTGGGAATGGAGACATCAGTTATGGGTCAGGGGGAAAGCATTACACCTGGAGACGTTAGTACCTTTTTTGTTTTTTTTTGGGGGGGTGTGTTCCAACCTTAACAGTTGTTTTGTTAGAATTCTGCAACCAGATGTTACCAATACAACTAAAATAAAATGAGTCAAAGAGAAAGGAGATAAAAAAAAAAAAAAGGGCTTTTCATTTGGCTCAGGCACAGGTATAAGGACAGCAAATTGTTCTCTGTTAACAGCTTTAATATCTATCAAACCAAAACCAAAACCATTGCTGTCCAATAGATTCTGACTCATAGCAATCTTATCTCTATTGCAAATACTTTTTCTGCCTCTTCTGATCCTCATCTTTCCTGGAGAGACACAATTTACATGAACATCCAAACGAAGGGGGCATTAATCATTTCCTTGTCCCACAGTTAAGAAATCACTTGACAAGGCTGGAGGATTTCAGTTAAAACTATATTCTTCTCTCCACCCCGCTGCCACAACCTTAGATAAGACCCTCACCATCTCTCTTATGGAGCCCTGGCGTTGTAGTGGTTAAGAGCTTGGCTGCTAACCAAAAGGTCAGCAGTTTGAACCTACCATCTGCTCCTTGGAAACCCTATGGGGCAGTTCTTCTTGGTCCTATAAGGTCACTGTGAGTTGGAATGAATCGATGGCAACAGGTTTTTTTTTTTTAAAATCTCTCTCTTATACCTTCAAAATGACCTCTAAACCCACAATGACCTCTAAGATGGTCTACTCGTCTGCACTTTTGCCCTAATCCTCATCCTCATTCATGCCGGTGTGATTACTGTAAATTATCAATCTGAGTAAAACTTTTATTGGCTCCCCATCTCCTGCAGGGTAAGCCTTTTATCTTGGGTTATGAGATTCTTCATGAACTCATTCCAGTTCACCTGCCTAACCACATCCTTTTCCCAGTTTAGCAGTGCTGTGAAATCTTGAGCATACTCTGGCAGACCACACATTCTTTAAGGTCAGAAGCCACATTTTATTTAGACTTTTATTTTCCAGTACTAATTATTAATAATTAATGCTATTTCACAAGTCTGGCCTTTTTATTGTTGTTGTTGCACATACTATTTCTTCTCTTTTTTTCTACCTGAAGAATTTTTATTCTTCAAAGTTCTAATTATGACAGTTTCTTGGTAAAATCTTCTGATACAGCCCCTCAGAAAGTTAATTGCTTTTTCTTTGTGTGCAGACGTATTATGGCACTTTTCACACTATGTATTAATTACTTGATTCCACGTCTAGCTTCCCTTTTAAAGTGTGGTCATCCTACGGGTAAAGTCTGTATCTTAAAATTTTTATGCCTTTAAAAAAAAAGGTATCTAAAAAAAAAAAAATTTTTTTTTTTATATTTCTGAAACATTGTTAATATGCAATAGGCACTATTCTAAGAACTTTAAATAATCTCATTTAATTAAATAAAGTTTACAGTAAATATTTGTTAAATAAAATTCAAAGCACAAAAACTTTTATAAAAATGTTTCACTTCCAAGATATCACAGTATTAAATCCTATTTGGAGATTCAGAAAGTAAACCAAATATATGCCAGCTTTCAGGTAGGAGAAAGATAAATCAAATGGCACAAGATACTTCAGGTAAGGGAAGTAATGCAGGTAGGAGTGGGAACAGGAGGCAGACTAGTGGAAACGAAGGTGCTCATGGGGACTGGAAATACAGTCTTACTAAGTACAATTCACAATTCATGATTTCATTAGAAGGTGCTAATAAAATGCAAAAAAATCATGATCAGGTCTTCAAAAGTAATATTGCTACTTTTAAAACAAACTATTAATTTTTTTTAATGTTACTAAAAAGTTGTTATTTGTTGTTAGGTGTCTTCCAGTAGGTTATGACTCAGCAGCCCTATGTACACCAGAAGGAAACACTCCCCAGTCCTACACCATCCTTACAATTTTTGTTATGCTTGACCCATTATTGCAGCCACTGTGTCAATCTGTCTTATTGAGGGACTTCCTCTTTTTTCGATGACCCTCTACTTTACTAAGC
Organism: Loxodonta africana; assembly: GCF_030014295.1. Lineage (NCBI taxonomy): Eukaryota > Metazoa > Chordata > Mammalia > Proboscidea > Elephantidae > Loxodonta > Loxodonta africana. Next base: position 88,518,457 of record NC_087346.1, read on the forward strand.
ATGATGACCTTCTCTGGGGACTGGGCCCTCCTGTTAACATGTTCAAAGTATGTGAAATGAAGTTTTATCATCTTTGCTTCTAATGAGAATTCTGGCTGTAATTCCAAGACAGATTTGTTTGTTCTTCTGGCAGTCCATGTTATATTCAATATTCTTCACCAACACCACAATTCAAAGGCATCGATTCTTCAATCTTTCTTATTTATTGTCCAGCTTTCACATCCATATGAGGTGATTGAAAACACCATGGCTTAGGTCAGGTGCACCTTAGTCTTCAAGGTGAGATCTTTGCTTTTTAGCACATTAAAGAGGTTTTTGGCAGCAAATTTGCACAATGCAATATGTCGTTTGATTTCTTGACTGCTGCTTCCATAGGTGTTGATTGTGGATCCAAGTAAAATGAAAGCCTTGACAACTTCAGTCTTTTCTCCGTTTATCATGATGTTGCTTATTGATCCAGTTGTGAGGATTTTTGTTTTATGTTGAGCTGTAATGCATGATGAAGGCTGTGGTCTTCGATTTTCATCAATAAGTACTTCAAGTTCTCTTCACTTTCAGCAAGTTAGGTTGTGTCACCTGCATAACACAGGCTGTTAATGAGTCTTCCTCCAATCCTGATGATGCATTCTTTTTCATATAGTCCAGCTTCTCAGATTATTTGTGCAGCATACAGATTGAATAAGTATGAGAGAAGATACAACCCTGATGCACACCTTTCTTGACTTTAAACCGAGAAGTATCCCATTATTCTGTTTGAATGACTGCATCTTGGTCTATGTGTAGGTAGGTTCCTCAAGAACACAATTAAGTGTTCTGAAATTCCCATTCTTTGAATGGTTATCCACAATTTGTTATGATCCACACAGTCGGATGCCTTTGCATAGTTAATAAAACACAAGTAAACATCTTTCTGGTATTCTCTGCTTTCAGCCAGGGTTCATCTGACATCAGCAATGATATCCCTTGTTCCACATCCTCTTCTGAATCCAGCTTGAATTCCTGGCAGTTCCCTGTCAATGTACTGCTGCAACAGCTTTTCAATGATCTTGAGCAAAATTTTACTTGTGTGTGATATTAATGATATTGTTCAACAATTTCCGCATTTGGTTGGGTCACCTTTCTTTGGGACGGGTACAAATATGGATCTCTTCCAGTCAGTTGGCCAGGTAGCTGTCTTCCAAATTTCTTGGCATAAACTAGTGAGCACCTCCAGCTCTGCATTCATTTGTTGAAACATCTCAGTTGGCACTCCATCAATTCCTGGAGCCTTGTTTTTCCTTGGACTTCTTCCTTCAGTACCATCAGTTCTTAATTATATGCTATCTCCTGAAATGGTTGAACGTCGATCAAACACACAAGCCACCACAGTACAACAAACTGATAGACTCATGGCTGCATTAAAAAGTGGACATACTAAAATCTTTTATTTTTAATCCAGTGATGCTCATGAGACTACTATACAACTTTGCTGCTAAGAACTTCCTTGTATAAATGACATGAAAATGTTATTTGTAAATTAACTTTTTATTAACCGAGCTGGGTATTTCAGCACCCAACTTCCAAAATGTCAATACACCAGAGAAGAAATACAGTGGGGAGAGATTCTCATTTGAATGTCAATATCAGTAGAGCTTTAACTTAAACTTGTACTGTGGTTAGGGTGTTGGAGAAGGGGTACAAATTAAAACCTCATGTTCTTTTCAGGATCTAAGTATTCCACTGTCATTTAGCAATATAAAATATAAGGAACGCAGGAAGTAGGAAAAAGTCATAGAAGCGTAACAAGCTTTTAATTGCCCTATTATTTCTTTCTTTCTTTTTTTTTTTTATTACAGACCAGTTGAATTTTCAGAACCTGAATACCCACAAGTTGAATATCAAAGGAGGCAGCAATTTTGGGATCCTATAAGGCTAGCTGTTTTCACATTGGTGATTGCAGCAATTATAGGAATTGCAATTGGTATAGTTACTCATTTTGTTGTTGAGGGTAAGTATACACATCACATTTCTAAGTACTCCATGATTTAGTATCTTGAAATTCTCTGCTGTATAAAAAATGACATTGGCATTTTAATTATTTAACTTTTATTGATGTTAAACTATAAACTATAATTGAGCTCTGTGTTGCATATTTTCACCAGTGTAGCTTGCAAAATACATTACATGGATAGAGATAGCCAAAAGAAACACACACACACACACAAAGAGATAGAAAGAAGAGTAAAAGAATTACCTTCAAAGTACAGACAAATCACATCATGTGTTGAGTTTAATATTTTTGTTTTCAGAATCAATATATCAATGAGTTGTCCCAAGAAAAACTGATGATATGAGAAAGGTTATCTTAAAAATACCTTTAAAGGGCTACAGAGCAACCATTATTTTTAAAGGAAAAAGAGATTGTTTCATGACTCAGGGAGGAGGAAACATACAGAATTTATTTCTAATTATATGCAAAAATGGATAGCCAGAATCCAGTTAACACCAAATGAAAATCAAGAAAGAACCATTTGCCTTTGTCTTTGGTGTGGATATTTGTGATCACATGTGACTGAGACATTGCCTAGAATTCTAGGAAATCATATCACTCAAAAAAAATGCAATCACACTTGAAAGACTTCCCAGGAAGAGAGGAAATTCTGTCCAGCACTCCCAGTTTACCTTCCTACCCACTTTATTTAGAGAGTGATAATACCTATTTCTTAGTCTCTCATAAAATAAAACTATAAACCGAGTTACCTTCTAGAGTTATCATTCTTGTTAATATCTTCTTCGGGTGGATTAAAAGGTAATGAAGTGGTTTTGTTTTTAAAGTCCTCCCCAGTACCATGCTATAGGTGTTCAAAAAAAAAAAAAAAAAAAGTAAGGGGATAATATAAATAATAGCAAAAAAAAAAAAAAAATCCATAAAAATTATCACATAGGTTGTAGTAGGCTGAATAATGTGAATAATGGCACCCAAGATGCTCATGTCCTAATGCTTAAAAAAAAAAAATGCTTAGAACCTGTGAATCTTTCCTTATATGGCAAAAGGGACTTTGCAGATATGATTAGGGATCTTGAGATGGTGAGATTATCCTGGATTTCTGGGTGAGCCCTAAATGTAATCACAAGGGTCCTTATAGGAGGTAAGAAAGAGGTCAAAGGAGGAAAACAACATGATGACAGAAGCAGTGGGACCATATTGCAGTGTGACATAGGGCCACAAGTCAAAGAATGGGGATGTCTCCTAGAGCCAAAAAAGGCAAGAAAACAGATTCTTTCCTAGAGCCTCCAGAAGGAACTGGCCCTGCTAATACCTTGATTTTAGACATGTAAGACTCATTTCAGGTTTCTAAGTTCCAGAACTGTAAGATAATTATAAATTCATATTGTTTTAAGCACTAAATTTGTGGTAATTTGTTACAGCAGCAAAAGGAAACTAATACAGATGTTAGCACGCAAGGATTTGAGAGATCTTCCACATGGACCTTCCACGCAGTTAACTGAGAGTTGTCTGAGAATAGATGGAAATTTAATACAAGAAAGGAGAAGATAGACTGTGGCAATGGATAAAAAAGGAGGAGGAAATAAGATAGAGGTAGCTAGAGGAGGCGGAGGCAAGACAGTGGAATAGACAGACGCTTCCAGCGAGCCCTCTTTACAAAAAAGACCCGAAAAAACAAGTGAAACAAATATATTGGTGACAAACTGGGAGCCCTGAGCATCAAAGGCAAGCTGAGACAATGAACTGATGGGCAGGAGGAGGAAGAGACCATTCAGAAGTGGGGAGGAGTTACCGGACTTGAATCACGGGGAGCCCTCAGGCAGCATTCCTGGAGCAGTGGTGGCGGCGGCAGTGGGCTGGTACTAGTGTTCGGCCGCAGTTTCCTGAGGGAGAAGCTGTCAGCCACACAGCTTACTCATACTTCTGGAACCTGAGGAGAATGGCGCTCTTAGGAAAAGCTAAGTACTTGCGCATATTTTACCACACCGCTCCCACCCCAAGCTGACTTCAGTGGCTGAGTCCCTTGGCCTGAGATAGACCCTCGTGAGCACCTAGAGCCATCCTCCTGGCCTTGGGGAAGGAAAAAATTTGCAACTGGGGGGAAAAGATAACTGAGCTCCATTAACCGGGGGGAGCTCAGTACAGAAGCGGCTCCTGTCCAGGCATAAACCGTCCATGGACCTTGAGCACCTTTCCCTTCTGTGTGGACTTGTGTGGGCCTATTTTGGGAGAATAGACCCTTGTTGGCAGACTTCAACCATTTCAGCTGTGTGGTGGAGAGGTGGATGTTTGACGTTTGACATTGCTTTGGCTATTAAACAAGGTCCTCACCTACCCACATCAGGGACCTAAGGACTGGTAGCTCCACTCAGGTCACCCAGTCACCCACGACAGGGGTCCAAAGATAACTGGTACCTCCCAGTCCTTACAACCAAAAACTTTGGGTGCCCATGGTCCCTCTGCAGAACCCACCCACCAGCATATTCTACGGAACAAAGATACGTTTTCCTCAGAGACACTTGGGGGTCGGTTCTCAGCCCCATGCCTTGTTCAGAGCGTGACCCCTTGCTGCAATCAGATACTGGTATATACGCTAATCACCTCTGCCCCTCTAAGACTCTAGAACAGAGCCTGTACCACACACTTGATGATCAGCTACCTGGAAACTCAGCTGAATTCATACAAGAAAACTGAATGGACTCCTAGACTGATATACCTGATAACAGCTCTAGCCACCTTGGGACAGGACACCAGAGCTCCAAAGGTGAAAATAATCAAGCTAGCTCACTCAAAGAACCCATAGGGGTATATCCAAACAAAACAAAGTAAGCAGCTATGACACAGTAAGCAAGCATAAACTAATACAATAACTTATAGATGGCTCAGAGACAACAGTCGATATCAAGTCACATAAAGAAACAGGCCATGATCACCTCAACAGGCTCTCAAAACAAAGAACCCAGGGATCTTCTAGATGAAAGTGGATTCCTAGAATTACCAGATGCAGAATACAAGAGTTTAATATACAGAATCCTTCAAGACATTAGGAAGGAAATGAGGCAATATGCAGAACAAGCCAAGGAACACAGATTAAGCAACTGAAGAAATTAGAAAGATTATTCAGGAACATAATGAAAAGTTTAATAAGCTGGAAAAATTCTTAGACAGCAATCAGAAATTCAGAAGATTAACAATAAAATTACAGAAGTAGACAACTCAATAGAAAGTCAGAGGAGCAGAATTGAGCAAGTAGAAGCTAGAATTTCTGAACTCGAAGATGAATCACTTGGCACTAATATATTTGAAGAAAAATCAGATAAAAGAATTAAAAAAAATGAAGAAACCTTAAGAATCATGTGGGACTCTATCAAGATAAATAACCTACGAGTAATTGGAGTACCAGAGCAGGGAGGAATAACAGAAAATACAGAGAAAATTGTTGAAGATTGGTTGGCAGAAAACTTCCCTGGTATTGTGAAAGATGAGAAGGTATCTATCCAAGATGCCCATTGAACTCCACATAAGATAGATCTGAAAAGAAAGTCACCAAGACATATTATAATCAAACTTGCCAAAACCAAAGATAAAGAGAGAATTATAAGATCAGCAAGGGATAAACGAAAAGTCGCCTACAAAGGAGAGCCAATAAGAATAAGCTTGGACTACTCGGCAGAAACCATGCAGGCAAGAAGGCAATGGAATGACATATTTAAAAAATTGAAGGAAAAAAATTGCCTGCCAAGAATCATATGTCCATCAAAACTGTCTCTTAAATATGAAGGTGAAATTAAGACATTTTCAGATAAACACCAGTTTAGAGTATTTGTAAAAACCGAACCAAAACTACAAGAAATACTAAAGGGAGTTCTTTGGTTAGAAAATCAATAATATCAGGTATCAACCCAAGACTAGAACACTGGGCAGAGCAACCAGAAGTCAACCCAGACAGAGAAATCCAAAAAAACAAAGCAAGATTAAAAAAAAAAAAAGCCTAAAACAGGGTAACAGCAATGTTATTACATAAAAGAAGACAACATTAAAATAATAAAGAGGGACTAAGAAATGTAATCACACACCTTCCCTATGGAGTGGAAGATACGGCGATACAAAGAAATAAAACACAATAAAAGTTATTTAAAAAAAAAAGACAGGTAGCTAAGATGATATGGACATGTATTTAAAAAGTAAGGCTCACGTTTTTATAGTATGAAGAAATCAAAACTGAGTCAGTAAAGGAAATTACACTGTAGTAACCAGGATAACACCAAGAGAAAAAAAAAATTATAAAATACTAGTTTAGAGAGTGAGAATAAATGGACGTGAAAGGCAAGAGAGTAAAAATTACCAAAATGTAAAATCAGAACAAAAGTAAGGAAATTAACAGTGTTGATGGCAAAAATTTTATCATCAGGATTGAAGTGTATTTGATAGAATTATTTTATCCTATGGATCTCAATAATTACAAATGATCAGTTTTCACTATTTTACAGTTCTGACCAATTATCCATTCCCCAATATATGCTTAATTTTAAATAGAAGTTAATAAAATAATTCAGTGACATTTACAATATGAATAGTTTGTCCATTCAAAGATCACCAGGAACACACTCTAGTTGAACAAGTTGGATTTATTACTTATTGCGGGGAGTGGGAACCCTCAATATGGGGAGCCGTAGGATGGCTTCATAGGAGGGTACTTGTCCTTGTTAGGTGCCATCTGGTCCACTCCAACTCATAGCGACCCTATGCACAACAGAACGAAACACCACCTGGTCCTGCACCATCCTTACAATCGTTGGTGTGCTTGAGCCCATTGTTGCAGCCACTGTGTCAAACCACCTCATTGAGGGTCTTCCTCCTTTCCGGTGACCCTGTACTCTGCCAAGCATGATGTCCTTCTGCAGAGATTGATCCCTCCTGACAACATGTCCAAAATATGTAAGAGCAGCCTTGCCATCCTTGCTTCTAAGGAGCATTCTGGTTGTACTTCTTCCAAGACAGATTTATTCGTTCTTCTGGCAGTCCATGGTATATTCAATATTCTTCGCCAACACCACAATTCAAAGGGGTCAACTCTTCTTCAGTCTTCCTTATTCATTGTCCAGCTTTCACATGCATATGATGCGATTGAAAATACCATGGCTTGGGGCAGGCATACCTTAGTCTCCAAGGTGACATCTTTGCTCTTCAACACTTTAAAGAGGTCCTTTGCAGCAGGTTTACCCAGTGCAATGCATCTTTTGATTTCTTGACTGCTGCTTCCATGGGTGTTGATTGTGGATCCAAGTAAAATGAAATCCTTGACAGCTTCAGTCTTTTCTCCATTTATCATGACGTTGCTCATTGGTCCAGTTGTGAGGATTTTTGTTTTCTTTATGTTGAGGTGCAATCCATACTGAAGGCTGTGATCTTTAACCTTCGTTAGTAAGTGCTTCAAGTCCTCTTCACTTTCAGCAAGCAAGCTTGTGTCATCTGCATAACGCAGGTTGTTAATGAGTCTTCTTCCAATCCCGATGCCCCATTCTTCTTCATATCATCCAGCTTCTTGGATTATTTGTTCAGCATACATATTGAATACATATGGTGAAGGAATACAACCCTGGCGCACACCCTTCCTGACTTTAAACCAATCAGTATCCCCTTGTTCTGTCCAAACAATTGCCTCTTGATTTATGTAAAGGTTCCTCATGAGCACAATTAAGTGTTCTAGAATTCCCATGCTTTGCAGCATTATCCACAATTTGTTATGATCCTCACAGTCGAATGCCTTTGCATAGTCAATAATACAGAGGTAAACACAGTTCTGGTATTCTCTGCTTTCAGCCAGGATCCATCTGACATCAGCAATGATATCCCTGGTTCCATGTCCTCTTCTGAAACCAGCCTGAATTTCTGGCAGTTCCCTGTCGATATACTGCTGCAGCTGTTTTTAAATGATCTTCAGCAAAATTTTCCTTGCATGTGATATTAATGATATTGCTCTATAATTTCCATGTTTGGTTGGATCACCTTTCTTGGGAATAGGCATAAATATGGATCTCTTCCAGTCAGTTGGACAGGAAGCTTCCATATTTCTTGGCATAGATGAGTGAGTACCTCCAGCGCTGCATCTGTTTGTTGAAATATCTCAGTTGATATTCCATCAGTTCCTGGAGCCTTGTTTTTCTCCAATGCCTTCAGAGCAGCTTGGACTTCTTCCTTCAGTACCATCAGTTCCTGATCATATGCTACTTCTTGAAATGGCTGAACATTGACTAATTCTTTTTGGTATGATGACTCTGTGTATTCCTTCCATCTTCTTTTGATGCTTCCTGTGTCATTTAATATTTTCCCCATAGAATCCTTCACTATTGCAACTTGAGGCTTGAATTTTTTTTTCAGTTCTTTCAGCTTGAGAAACACCAAGCATGTTCTTCCCTTTTGGTTTTCCATCTCCAGCTCTTTGTACATATCATTATAACACTTATTTTGTCTTCTCGAGCCGCCCTTTAAAATCTTCTGTTCAGTTCTTTTACTTTATCAATTCTTCCTTTTGCTTTAGCTGCTCGACATTCGAGAGCAAGTTTCCGAGTCTTCTCTGACATCCATCTTGGTCTTTTCTTTCTTTTCTTTTCAATGACCTCTTGCTTTCTTCATGGATGACGTCCTTGATGTCATTCCACAACTCCTCCGGTCTTTGGTCACTAGCGTTCAATGCATCAAATCTATTCTTCAGATGGTCTCTAAATTCAGGTGGGATATACCCAAGGTCATATTTTGGCTCTTGTGGACTTCCTCTGATTTTCTTCAGTTTCAGCTTAAACTTGCATATGAGCAATTGATGGTCTGTTCAACAGTCGGCCCCTGGCCTTGTTCTGACTAATGATATTGAGCTTTTCCATCATCTCTTTCCACAGGTGTAGTCAATTTGATGTCTGTGTGTTCCATCTGGTGAGGTCCATGTGTATAGTCACTGTTTATGTTGGTGAAAGAAGGTATTCGCAATGAAGAAGTCGTTGGCCTTGCAAAATTCTATCATTCGGTCTTCAGCATTTTTTCTATCACCAAGGCCATATTTCCCAACTACTGATTCTTTGTCTTTGTTTCCAACATTTGCATTCCGACCACCAGTAATTATCAATGCATCTTGATTGCATGTTCAATCAATTTCAGATTGCAGCAGCTGATAAAAATCTTCTATTTCTTCATCTTTGGCCCTAGTGGTTGGTGCATAAATTCGAATAATAGTCATATTAACTGGTCTTCCCTGTAGCCATATGGATATTATCCTATCAGTGACAGCATTGTACTTCAGGATAGATCTTGAAATGTTCTTTTTGACGATGAATGCAACACCATTACTGTTCGAGTTGTCATTCCCAGCATAGTAAACTATATGATTATCCGATTCAAAATGGCCAATCCCAGTCCATTTCAGCTCACTAATGCCTAGGATATAGATGTTTATGCATTCCATTTCATTTTTGACGATTTCCAATTTTCCTAGATTCATACTTCGTACATTCCAGGTTCCAATTATTAATGGATGTTTGCAGCTGTTTCTTCTCATTTTGAGTCGTGGCACATCAGCAGATGAACGTCCTGAAAGCTTTACTCCATCCGTGTCATTAAGGTCGACTCTACTTTGAGGAAGCAGCTCTTCCCGAGTCATCTTTTATGTGCCTTCCAACCTGGGGGGTTTATCTTCCAGCAGTATATCACACAATGTTCTGCTGCTATTCTAAGGTTTTCACTGGCTAATACTTTTCAGAAGTAGACTGCCGGGTCCTTCTTCCTATTAGGAAGTAATATTAAAAGCTTGTGGCTTGTGTTGGGTGTTTGTCAAGAGGTCTCATGGAAGTGGATGCTATCAGGAAGCTGGGATAATGCTGTGACTGGTTATCTTAATAAGTCTTATCTAGAGGCAAGAGCAACGAAGTGAGGCTGTAATTAGTAAATTAATTAATTAGTAATTAGTAAAGAATCAACAGTCACTCAGATTAGCCAGAATAGGGGAATGTTCCATATTTTGTTTTGTACAGTTTTTTTTTTTTTTTTTTGAGTTCATATACATTTATGGAATAATCTTAATTTTGTCTCAGTCTATTACAGTCACAGGGTAGCTTTATCTGATGTTGATGTTCTGTGAAACTGTTAAGTCCAAGGCCTAGATAATTGTACCAGGCCAGCTCCTTGATGTCAGGGGCTGCTTTTCTCTTTCGCAGGTTTACATTGCTAATTCCCTAAATTCTTTTTTTACTATTTAGGGAGTACTTTAAAAATAATTTCTTGTGTTATTTATTCAATATTAAGATATTCCAATGGACTAGAATCTATAGATTATCATTACACTGTGGCAAGTGCAAAGCACAGCTCTACACAGAGTATTATAGCATCACAATTTTGAAATTTCTATCTTATCCTGGATTTTTCAGAGATGTCCCCTGATGACAGCTGAAGCCAGTTAAGCAATGAAGAGGTGTGGGGAAAGGGCATTCCAGGAAAAAGTGTATTTCAAGTGAAAGGGGTGGGATGAGCAAAGCCCCAGGGAAGGATAACAGCATGGTGAATAAAGACAAATGCAAACAGTTTGCTTTACTTGCAACATAAATCCTAAGGGGTATGTGGCAAAGAACATTCTAAAGAGGCAGGCAGAATCTATGGCAAGGAAAAACTTTGTAAATCATATTAAAGAGTTGAGAGTCCTTCCCATAGACAATGGAGAATAATGGATGCATTTTAATTGAGGGAAATTTGTGATTCAGAAAGATTACTCTTGCTACTACGTGGAGAATGGATTTGAGGAAAATAGAATTGGAGGCAGGGATACTAATTAGAAAGCTGTTACAATTTTCCAAACAAGAAATGATGAGGTTATGAGCTAGAGCATTAATTGTAGTGGAAGTTGTGAATACAGGATGGATTCAAAAGATTTTGGTGATAACATGTCAGAAAGAGACCGAAGATTACTGTAAGATATCCAGTTTAGATGATGAAGTAGATGGTTATGGTAGTAATTAAGATAGAGAATATGAATGGGGGCTTCTTTTTGTTTTCTACAGTCATTTTGTTTAGGATAGACATCAACTGAGTAGGAAGTAGCTTTTGTGGGTGGGATAAGGAATTCAAAAAATATTAAATAGGCTGCATTGATAGGACTTAAAGACTAGTTGGATATTGGAATGAGGAAGAAGCCAAGCCTTGAATGACTGCACAGATGATAAAGATGCTCACAAAGATAAAAACTATAAGACATGCAGCAAGTTTGAATACAGGAGGAGATAAATGATTATTTTACTTGGAGGTGCATATTGGATGTCCTCCAACAAATAGTCTTTTGAAGTTAATTGATACAGAATTGGAATTCATGACAAAGATCTAGTCTAGAGATAAGAATTTAGAAGTCATCAACAAATAGTTGATAGTTGAGAAGATCACAGTTAAGATCACCCAGAAGGAATGCTTAGCATGACCAGGCCAAGGACAGAATCTTGGAGATGCTAAGGGTAGAAGTGAACATAGAGTTCTCCAAGGTAACTGGGAAGGAGAAGCCAAAAAGGAAGAAAGAAAACTAGAAGAGGAAGAAAGAATACTAGAAGACTAGCTTCATGAAGCCAAAGATGAGGCTTCAAGGGAGCACAATTAAGGCTGTAAAGAAATTAAAGAAGAAAAAAAAGACCAAAAAAAAAAAAAAAAGGTGGTCATTAGATATTACAACTGTTATTCTTGGCAATGACAAGTTCAGTGCTATGTTAGGGGAAGATTGCAGAGAACTGAAAATTGAATGGGAAAAAAACAAAATGAAGACAGAAAATACAGATCTTTAAGTAAGCTTAGCAATAGCAATGGCAAGAAAAATTGATAGTATATTCAATGTATCCTTATAATGCAGTTTAGCTATTATATACCTATGTTAGCAATTCTTTGGGGAAATTAATGATTTTTAGATGATATTCAGCAATCGGAAACCCCGGTGGCATAGTGGATAAGTGCTATGGCTGCTAACCAAGAGGTCAGCAGTTCAAATCTGCCAGGCACTCCTTGGAAACTCTACGGGGCAGTTCTACTCTGTCCTATAGGGTTGCTATGAGTCAGAATCGACTTGACGGCAGTGGGTTTTATTCAGCAATTGCTTTTTTTTTTAATTGTGATATATATCATAGCCATCTTTTTATCATAGCCATCTTAGTGTGTGTGAAGTGATATCTCACTGGGGAGCAATTGTTAATATTTACTTTCCATTATATGTTACATGTCCTATTGTATGAAAATTTTGGTATGTGTAAATGTCAGTAAGTGAGATATCCTGAAAGTACACTTTGGGGCCTGGGTGTTCCATTTTAGGTGGCTACAATTATAAAACTACCAATATTTTTAAAATGTCCATTATAATTTTTGTACTAAGTAAAAATAAACTGCGTTATAGTAAGCCTAGGCATGGGGGAGGGTGAGGGACAAGGAACTGATTACATTTAACCACGGATCTTTTGTTTATTTTACCTTTCAGGTGATAAATCTTTCTATTACCTTGCCTCTTTTAAAGTCACAAATATCAAATACAAAGAAAAATATGCAATGAAATCCTCAAGGGAGTTTACAGAAAGGAGTCATCAGATTGAGAAAATGGTAAGCTCCACAGAATTCTTAAATGTTTATGAACGAGTCTTTCTCCTCATTTTGATGGATTGACACAGTGGCTACAATGGGCTCAGGCACAACAGTGATTGTGAGGATGAAGCAGGACCGGGCAGTGTTTCTTTCTATTGTGCATAGGGTTGCTATGAGTCGGAACTGACTTGATGGCAACTAGCAAGAGCAACACCCTCTCTTTGCCTCAATTTCTTTTGTAAAATGGTTACAACATAGTACCTAAGTCATATGATTGTGAAGATTAAACAATTTAATATCTGTAAAATATTTAGAGTAGCGTTGTATACCTTTATATATAAAAAATTATATATATGTAGCAGATTAGAGTAGGTCAGACAAATATTTTCCTTACTTACAACTCTTGAGTTTATCTTTCTTGGTTCATTTTACTGAATCTTTTTTTTTTTAACATAACATAGTATTGACGCATGCACTGTATCATTTTGTTTATTTTGTGTTTGAAAGCACTTAAAGAGTTATATAAAATATAATTTTATATATTTTAATTTTATTCCTGGTATCAATTTTAAATTAAGTTGTTGTTAGTTGCCAGTGACTCTATTCCAACTCATGGTGACCCCAAGTGTGCAGAGTAGAACTGTTTCATAGGGTTTTTGAGGCTGTATCTTTTCAGAAGCAGATTGCTAAGCCTGTCTTCCAAGGTACTTTGGGCTGCCAGCCTTCCAGCTAGTAGTCAAGTGCTTAACCATTGGTGCCACCCAGGGACCCCTTAAATTTAGTTATATCCCTTAAATATCATGGTTTTCCTTGATAACTTATGCATCTATTATAGCAGAAAGTCAAATAGAATAGTTAATCCTCCATTTCTTGACCCATGAAAAGCATTATTATGGAGACGATGAATTTGTTCAGCAAACCCAATATATTAGAGTGTATCCCTGTATGCTATGAGAGTTACTACTGGAACAAACATGTAACTGCTCTGTAGAGGGTACTGTAGCAATATGACTCTTTACCGTCATCGATAGACACTCTCTCTTAATTAAAAGATAAAGACATTAGCATTCCCGCCTTTCCCTCATTATATTCTCCTTTCTATGTAAAAATAACATGGGGAAAATTTGCATTTTATTCTGTTTTTATGCTTATATATTGGTTGAATTTGAATGTTGACAACAAATAGATACTATTTTTATTTTCACAGCCATTTAAACAGTATTTTTTATACAAGAAAGTAGTATTTTATTTTTCTACAAATATGTTGCAACAATTTTTATGAGATTCAAAGAGGAATGTTTCCAGAGTCAAGTTTGAATAGATTTTCCTTTTTTTTTTTGGTAAACCTTCTACCATTTTCTTATGTCTTCAGGTATCTCCAAGGCTTGATCTTTATTTTTTCAATTTCTTTTTCTCAAAACTGTATGCTTCCTGCTATAATTTAGGCTGACTGGTCTCTAGGTGGGAAACCCTGGTGGTGTAGTGGTTAAGAGCTATGGCTGCTCCTTGGAAACCCCAAGTGTCAGTTCTACTCTGTCTTATAAGGTCGCTGTGAGTTAGAGTCGACTAGACCGCAATGAGTTTTTTTTGAGGGGGCAGGGAGGTGGGGCTGGCTAGGTCTACTTTGGAAATCCTGGTGGCGTAGTGGTTAAGTGCTACAGCTGCTAACCAAAAGGTCAGCAGTTCAAACCCACCAGGCACTCCTTGGAACCTCTATGGGGCAGTTCTACTGTGTCCTACAGAGTCACTATGAGTCGGAATTGACTCCATGGCAACGAATTTTAGGCCTACTTCACAGAAGGAAACCTGGGCCAGGAGAGGACTGTGCTAGTGTGTTGGACCCATTGCTTCCTGCATCCCATGATTTCCTTGATATGATGGGTTATGTCTTGAAGTAGCTTCCTAAAAAAAAAAAAGGGCATGGAAGGTAAAATTTCTGAGTTATTGAATATTGGAAAAGATATTCTATATTCTTTTCAATTGATAGTTTGCATATAAAATTCTAAATTGAAAACCATCTCCACTCAGAATATTGAAGGCCTTGCTTCATTTTTATTACTGTATCGAGTAATATAGCTGATGAAATATTGTGTATTTAATTTTTACATGTCCAATTTTTCTTATAAATTTAACTGTTTTTTTAGTTTTCTGAAATTTCATAAGAATGCATCTTGATATTTTTTATTTCACACATTTTTATTGGAATATTATATCATACTTTTAAAAGTATGCAAAACATTTTAAGGAACAAATTATAAAATGAATACCTGAATACCCACCACTCAATTTAAGAACATTGCCAGTACTTCAGAGACCTCTACATGTGCCTCCCTCTCTCCTCCTCAGAGGTAAAAATCCCTATTTTGAATTTTGTTAAATTATGATTTTTGTAGTATTTTCATCTATGTATGTATCCCTAAATATTATATTGTTCAATTTGCTTCTTTTGAACTTTATGTAAATGAATCATACTATGTCATTAAGGAACTATCTTTAAAGTTTTTCCTTCCTCTCTTTTTTTTCAATTTCAAGGAAGTAACACTTGAAATGCAAAAACACTTTTGAAGACATAAAATATTACCTCTGAAAATATCCATGTTTACATTTACTAAATCTTTTACTGACTACAAGCTTAAAAACCTCATCTGAAAATTGGGGATATGTGGCCACAGATCTTCCAAAGAATAAACACAATGAAATAGAGGGAGAGCAGAGCATTCTCTAGCTCCAACTCATTTATCCCTGAGTAGGTTTTTTTTTTTTTTTAGATTGGATCCCAAGAAGCAGAATCCGAGATGAGGGTTCTGGGTGAAGAGGTTCATTAACCAAGAGCTTTTAGGAGAAATTTGTAAGGAGGTGAGGGCAGCAGGAAAGGGCAGAGGAAGAAGCTAGACAAAGATGTGGATTCAGAAGTGCAGTCTCAGCTTGATTTCACCCTAGTTCTGGAACCTAAATTATAGAAGTGGCCCTGCCCACAGCCAGGAAAGCTGAACTGCAAACAAGGGCTGCCGGTGAAAGGTGGAGCATAACCTCCCAGGCATAACTGGGTGAGACACTCATGTCAGTAAAGGGCAAGCCTCTGGAGAAGTGCAGGTGTCAGCTTTTATTAGTCAACAGTTACTGAAGCTAGGGAATGAGTGCACCTGCCCAATAAATCTAATCTGAGTAGAGCACAAATATCTGCTATAATTCCTTTTTTATCACAATTCATCATCTTTTAAGTGAATTCAGCTTTTTAAGAAATGTCTAAGAAAGAAAGAAAATTTTATTAGTTTGATAAGGGGCTACAGACAATAAATTCCCACTGGCCTACTCCTTCAGATTATTCAGGGCATAATCCTAGACCTTGCTTCTCTTTCCTCTGTTGCTCTGTGAATTATCTCACCCATTCCCATGATAGACATGACACGTTTGGCATCAAATAAGGAAAGCCTAATTAACAACCAAAGTAAAGGTAGGTGGATGGATGAAGGGGTGGATGGATAGGCAGATGGATGGGTGGAAGAATAAATGAATGAATGAACCAATCAATCGATAAACAGAAGACTGTTGGGAAAACGTAGGGATTCATCTGGCTGCAGATATAGCTGAATTCAAGGGCTCAAACAAATTCTTCAGGCTCTGGTTCTTTCTTTCCACTATTCTTCATGTGGCAAATAAGACAGCTAGTAGCTGCTCTAGATTCACATTTTCCCAAGTTATTAACTGAAACAGGAAAAGACAGTTTTCCAATAGTTCCTGGAAGAAAGTTTGGAGAAGCAATTTCATTGGTCAAATTTGGAACACCTACTCATCCCTAAACTAATCACTATTACCAAAAAGATGGAACTATGCATGTAATCCTTGTGGGAGATGGGAAAAGGGGAAACGTTTTTCTCCATGAAAACCATATAGAATGAGTTCTCTATAGGAAATTGAGATTCTCTTAGCAGAAAAAAGGGGAAGTACTGATACTATTTGCCAGTCAACTCTGACTCGTAGAGACCCATGTGTGTCAGAGTAGAAGTGTACTCCACAGGGTTTTCAGTGGCTGGTCCTTCAGGTATAGATCACTAAGCCCTTGTTCTGAGGCACCTCTGGGTGGACTCAAAACCTACACCTTTCAGTTAGCATTCAAGCATGTTAAGCATTTGTACCACCCAGGGACTTTGGAAGTACTGATAGGTATACAATAATTTTAATTTGAAAAATTTCAGTCTCTAACCTAGGTTTCTCTGAACCCCTCACTTGTGAATTCAGTGGTCTACCTGACGTCTAAACTTGGATCTCTCACAAGCCTCTCAAAGTAATCATGTCTAAATCCAATTATTGAAAGTCACCTCCTCTCCCATTCTCTCATTCCTATTTTTCCCACTTAACAAATGACATCATTGTCCACCTAGTTTCCATAGCTTTATTTCCCTTATTCACATGTCTAATCCATCTGCAGGTTATGTTTCTACCTCCAGATTACTATCTTCATCCTAGACTTAGCTAATATAATTCCTCCTACGGGTAATTCAGAGTTCTTACTGCTTCCACTTCATTGTCGTTAGTTGTCGTCAAGTCAGTTCAGACTTATGTGATTCCATGTGTGCAGAATAGAACTGTTTCATAAGTTTTAAGGCTGTGAACTTTTGGAAGCAGATCTCCAGGCCTGGTCTTCCAAGGCATCTCTGGGTGGGTTCGAACCACCAAACTTTTGGCCCGTAGTTGAGAACTTAACTGTTTGCGCCACCCAGGAACTCTACTCGCACTTCCACTTTAGCCATCTGTAATATCTTGTCTACATTGCAACCAAAATGGTCTTTCAAGACACATCATGTTATTATTCTGCTTAAAACTAATAAATTGTACTTTCAATTGTACTAGGAATAATATCCAAGCTCTTTACCAAGACCTCTAAGGACCTGCATAGTCTGGTTCTCACTACCTCTCCAACTTTCACATTCCCCTCCTTTGCACATTCTGTTCCTTCTACCAGGAACATTGTACCTGACCCTACTCTTTTGCTGCTGAATCCTTCTCATCATTCAGACATCACTTAAATATCACCTCCTCAGCCAACCCTTCCCTATTATATACCTCTAGTCATTATCTGACATTACTTTATTATACTGGTTGCCTTTTCTAATTTTTTTATTATTGTCTATCTCTCTCTTCTGTGAGGACAAGACCACCCCTTTTTGTTCACAACTCTATCCAGTACCTGTCACAGTTCCTGGAACAGGAGATTCCTAATCAATTATGCTGAATGAACAAATGAATGACAAAAAAGTAAGAAGGAAAAAAGGTATATTGAAAGGGCTATCAGCATTTTTTTCTTCCCAATGTTTTTTTTCTTCACAATGTTCACAATTAACTATAGCTACAGAATCAATCAATTAATGAAAATGTTACTGAGCACCTACTTTGTGCAAGGCTGTGCAGAATGCCAAGTACAGTTCTTTCCTTAAAGAAATTTATAATATAGCTTAAGCTTGGAAGTTTATGCATGGAAAACAATGTTGTTGTTAGTTGTTAAGAGCCATCGAGTTGATTCTGACTCATAGTGACCCTATGTATAACAGAATGAAACGTTGCTAGGTCCTGTGTCATCCTCACAATAATAGGTATGTTTGAGCCCATTGTTGCTGCCACTGTGTCAATCCATCTTGTTATGAGACTTCCTCAACAATACAAACTGAAAATTTAGATAAAAAATGATGTGATGATATGAGAGATGCCACAGTGCAACATATGATTGCCAAATGTGTGACTTGAACAATCAGTATTTGATGAGTTCAGAGGAAGGGAAAATCCATTTGGGCTAGCAGGACGGCTTCCCGGAGAGGAACAGGAAGAGGAATTTGTCAGTATATTTGCTCTCTACTGGTACGTGAATATTTGAGAGAAGCAGGAAATCTGTAGAACTTGCCTGACTTCTTTTCATGGGTGGGTCTGAAAAGGGATTCCCTAGCTTGTATTTAGAAATTGCTGATCTTCCTTGAGGACTTAATTTGCACACAGTTCCCAGCCAGAGGGAAGGTACAAGCTCAAGCTTCCTGATGACAGTAACCCGGCTCTTTAGTCAGAGGCACACTTACAGTTTCAAACACATCATTTTGTTTTTTTTTTTGGTACTGGAGTTCACACCAAGGACTACAATCGATGTTTGATTTTAAGGTTTTTTTTTTTTTTTTTCATTTTACCATAAGCTTAGACACTTGGTTGTTGTCGTTCGGTGCCATTGAGTGGGTTCCAACTCATAGTGACCCTATGTACAACAGAACGAAACACTGCCTGGTCCTGGGCCATCCTCATGCTTATGCTTAAGCCCATTGTTGCAGAAACTGTGTTAATCCATCTCGTTGAGGGTCTTCCTCTTTTTCGCGGACCCTGTACCAAGCATGATGTCCTTCTCCAGGGACTGGTCCCTTCTGATCACTATCCTGTTTTAAATGGAATAGTAACTAGTATAATTATTTACTCTTTGGTTTGGACTGTACAAAGGGAAAAAAAAACTTAATTTTGTAGTTTGGACTAAGTATTGCAGTACTGAGTCCTGAGAAGCAAAATAAAACGAGTTAAAGTTCCCCAGAAATTGGTCACAATGATGATTAGGTGTCTGAGAGGAGAAAGTTCTCTTAGCCCAGTTAAACTTAAAAGAAGAAGAGAAAGCAATCTCCCAAGAGGTTATCATTTATGAGGTTTTGATTCAGGGAATAGAAACTATGTTTAGGGGCTTCTTTAAGAGTTTCCTACCCTCAAGACCTTCCTTCTGCCACCAACTGAATATCTGTCTTCAAGTATATGAGTAACCCCTGGTGACAAAGTGATTAAGTGCTCAGCCGCTAACCGAATAGTTGGAGGTTCAAATCTACCAGCCACTCTACAGGAGAAAGATGTGGCAGTCTGCTTCTCTAAAGATTTACAGCCTTGGAAATACTGTGGAGGTAGTTCAGAATCTACTTGATATCAATGGGTGGGTACAGGTTTGTCAATGTCGTCCTATGATCAGTGCTTAAAGGTTCAGAATCTATAGTTAGATTTCCTGGGTTTTTATCCCAGCACCATCATTTACTATGCCACTTCAGACAAGTTTACTTAAGTGCCTTCGGCCTTCTTTTCTTTATCTATGAACTGGGACTGATGATAATAGTACTTTCCTCATAGGTGGTATAAGTTGAAACAAAGGAATTTACCCAATGCCTTAATCCACCCATTTTTTAAAAATAGAGTGGACTCATCATGGGGTCATGGTATTGTTAATGTTATAGTTTGAATAGATTATTAGTAACTTCTTATACTCTGATATGATACAATCCTGATCCTTCCCCCAAGTACCATCATATGTACAAGTTCAAAATTTCTGAGGACATTTATTTGAAATGCTGAGACCTTAAAATCAGATTTTCTCCCTATTCCTTGAGAAACAGAAATAAGCTCAGATAGCTTAGTGAAATCAGAAGTAACATAACTCAGAATTGACCCAAAGCACTGAAACACCTATCTATACAGGGTCACCACCGGGGTCTTTGGGATCTCACCTTGTATCAGATGCCCAGGGATTTCTACCTAAGTTGGTCGTGTGATTTTCAGCTAAAATAAAATTATGTATTATCATCTTTTTTCTGTTACCCTATTGTTGATTCTTAATTGATTTACTCCATTATTCATCCATGTATTTATTCACCAAACATGCATTAAATGTTTACAGCTTGCCAGGGAATGTGCTGAGCACTGGGGATTCACAGATATATAGGGCACACTCCTTGCCCTCACAGGGTCCTTGGCTCACAGAGCCCAGACATGGAGAAACACCATTGTAAACTAGTTTGATAATTGCGGTAATAGAATCAAGTGCAAGTTGCTTGGATATCCCAAAGGAAGGAGTGTTCAACTTTCTTTGAACAGGAAATCAAAGATAATTTAGTTGTCATTGGAGTTTCTCAAGAATAACAGAGTTTTCAATAAAGATATTTGCCTGAGGAGTGTATTCTAGGAAGCGGGAAAATAATGTGCAAAGGCAAAGAGGTGTGAACCATTCTAGGGTGATTAGGAAAGAGCAAGTAATTAAGTAGATAAAAGAATAGGTTTTGGAAGAGGGAGCATGGGCCAAAGACGGGATCAGATTGTGAGGCTCACACTGAGGTGGATATAGGCATTATCTGTAAGCTATAGGGTTTTTATAGGGAGTTTTGAAACAGGACTATAATATATTCAGGTTTACATTTTAGAGATATAACCCTGGTTGCTAACATTGTTGAAAAACAACTGAAGGGAGGAAAATGGGACAGAATTACATAAGCGTGCAGTTAGGAGACTACAGCAAAGGCCTTGGCACAAGTTGCTGAGGACTTGATCTTAGACTATAGCAGTGGAATCGAAGGAAGGGATGTGGTTCAAATATTGAGGAGGTAAAATCTGCTAGGTATTCTTACAAATTTAGTGGAGTCAGGGAGTGGAAGGAAACTGGTGATGGCGGTGGTGGGACAATAGTCTCTCTCCCCAGAGGATGTAGTAATGAAGTGGGAGGAGCTTTACCTTAGATGTGGACCTCATATAAACTTAACGAACCTATAATTTCTGAGTTCTGGCTCTCAGTACAATGTTTTTTTTTACTCCAAGTCACTACCTCAACAGTTAGATGGACTCCCTTTTGGGAATCGAGTCCTTATAAGGAATTAGTTCGCCCAGCATCCAAAATTCTTCAATGGCTCATACTGGGAAAGCTGAGTAAGAAAATGCTGATCGTATGGTGTGTGGTGAAACTTATTTCCAAATCTATGACCAGTTGTGAATGCCTGCATTTCATAGAGAGATGACTACATGTAAGGGTGCTGGAATCACAGTACAGATTTTGTGACGTATTATGTCAAACGATCTAGTATTGGTATAATCATTAAAGAAATCAGCAAATTGATATCAGTAGTAGAAGAGATGCCATAGTCAGAAGTGAATGCAGCAAATTTACAGTGGGCTTTCTTAGAAAGATAAAGATGTTACCTTAAAAAAATAGCACAAATCCTTTAGTTCATTTGACAATAATCAAAACCGAAATTATCAGTAGTTTACTACATGCTCCATAAGGTATTAAATGTGTGATATACATTATTTCATTGAATCCTTAAAATAACTCTATGCAGTAGTATTGTTGTTATCCCTTACAGATGATTAGCAAAATTTAATAGATTTTGTCTTACCATTGTGAATAAGCCATTTACATGTCTTGAAATAAACTGAAATCTTTTCCTTTGCCTCAAGTCTTTATCTAAGACAGTGAGTATCATTTTTCTTAAGACTAATATATTTTCTTTTTAATCAGATGTCCAGGATATTTCAACGTTCTGCAGAAGGTCGGTTTATCAAATCTTATGTTGTCAAACTAAAGTAAGTGAACTTGGTTTTCAACTTTAAACCAATACTGTTAACATGACAAAGACAGCTGGTCAGCTCCCCTAATGGCCTTGTGTACATGGAGCAACACACAGATTTCATAAATACTGAGTAGTCCAGTTTACACTACCTAACCATTTGCCAATCACAATGGAAGGAGCAATCTATGACAAAAGAGAATGCCAGTTACTACATGGGTGGCGGGGGGGGGAGGGAGGAGTAAGAGGGGAATATGCTCTGTGAGAGCAAAAAGGTGAAAAAAAAATAAAGAGGAGGGATAATGCTAAACCCTCACCCTCCTAGCACTGCTGCCCCTTAGGCTAGGAGCTAAGTAGAACTTACACCAGTTCCATTTGATTGTTCTCATTTTAACCTACACAACAATCAGACTATGATTTTTTCTGTATTACATCTTAATTATTATTTTTAATGCCTCTTTATTCTGATGCTCTGGTGAAAGTTAATACACATAAGTCGAACATGGAGATATTGTCAGAAACTTAAATAAATTAATAGAATCCATCCCGAATATGCTTTTTAAATGATTTCCAAAAAGGTTGGCATTTACTGGCATATATAAATTATAATTCCACCACATGTCTATCAGTTTGTCGTACTGTGGTGGCTTGCATGTTGCTGTGATGCTGGAAGCTATGCCACCAATACTTCAAATACCAGCAGGGTCACCCATGGTGGGCAGGTTTCAGCAGAGCTTCCAGACTAAAACATGAAGGACCTGGCAACCTCCTTCTAAAAAAAAAAAAAAAAAAAACTAGTCAGTAAAAACCTTGTGAATAGCAGTGGAATATTGTTTGATACAGCACCACAAGATGAGCCCCTCAAGTTGGAAGGCACTCAGAATATGACTGGGGAAGAGCTGCCCACTCAAAGTAAAGTCAACCTTAATGACATGTATGGAGTCAAGCTCTCGGGACATTCATTTGCCGATGTGGCACAACCCAAATGAAAAGAAACAGCTGCAAATATCCATTAATAATAGGAATGTGGAATGCCCAAAGATGAATCCAGGAAAATTGGAAGTTGTCAAAAACGAGATGGAGTGCATAAAGATCGCTGTCCTAGGCATTAGTGAGCTGACATTCACTGGTATTGGCCATTTTTAATTGGACACTCATATGGTCGGAAACCCTGGTGGGGTAGTGGTTAAGTGATACAGCTGCTAACCAAAGGGTCAGCAGTTCAGATCTGCCAGGTGCTCCTTGGAAACTCTATGGGGCAGCTCTACTCTGCCCTATAGGGTCACCGTGAGTCAGAATGGACTCAACGGCACTGGGTTTTGGTTAGTCACATGGTCTGTTATGTTGGAAATGACAAATTGAAGAGAAATTACTTCGTATTCATCATCAAAAAGAACATTTCAAGATCTATGTGGAAGTACAATGCTGTAAGTGATAGGATAAAATCCATACACCTGCAAGGAAGACCAGTTAATATGAATATTATTCAAATTTATGCATCAGCCACTAATACCAAAGATGAAGAAATCGAAGATTTTTACCAACTTTTCCAGTCCGAAATTGATCAAATATACAACCAAGATGCACTGATAATTAGTAGTGATTGGAATGCAAATGTTGGAAACAAAGAAGAAGGATCGGTAGTTGGAAAACATGACCTTGGTGATGGAAATGACACTGAAGGTCTCATGACAGAAATTTGCAAGAGCAACAACTTATTTATTGCAAATACCTTTACCTCACAACACAAACGGCAACTATACCCATGGAACTAGCCAGATAGAATACACAAGAATCAAATTGAATACATCTGTGGGAAGAGATGATGCAGAAACTCAGTATCATCATTTAGAACAAGGCCAGTGGCTGACAGCAGAACTGGCCAGCAGTTGCTCACATGTCAGTTCAAGTTGAAGCGAAAGAAAATTAAAACAAATCCTCAAGAGCCAAAGTACGACCTTGAGTATATAGACATGAATTTAGAGACCATCTCAAGAATAGATTTAACAAATGGAACTCTAATGACCAAAGGTGGAAAGACATCAAAGACATCATAAATGAAGAAAGCAAAAGGTCGTTAAAAAGACAAGAAAGAAAGAAAAGGCCAAAATGGATGTCAGAAGAGACTCTGAACTTGCTCTTGAATGTAGAGTAGCTGGAGAATGGAAGAAATGATGAAACAGAAGAGCTGAACAGAAGATTTCAAAAGTAAGCTCAAGAAGACAAAGTAAAGTATTATAATCCAATGTGCAAAGATCTGGAATTAGAAAACTAAAAAGGAAGAACACACTTGGCATTTCTCAAGCTGAAAGAACTGAAGAAAAAATTCAAGCCTTGAGTTACAATATTGAAGGATTCTAAGGGCAAAGTATTGAACAACACAGGAAACATCAAAAGAAGATGGAAGGAATACCCAGAGTCACTGTACCAAAAATAATAGGCCTTCATTCAACCATTTCAGGAGGTAGCATATGATCAAGAACGGATGGTACTGAAGGAGGATGTCCAAGCTGTACTGAAGGGATTGGCGAATAACAAAGCTCCAGGAATAATCTTCCAACAATTGGATGCAATGCCAGAAGCGCTCACTCATCTATGTCAAGAAATTTAGAAGAAAGCTACCTGGCCAACTGACTGGTAGAGAGCCACATTGGTGCCCATTCTGAAGAAAGATGATCCAATGGAATGTGGAAATTATGAAACAATATTATTAATATCACACACAAGTAAAATTTTGTAAAAGATAATTCAAAAACAGTTGCAGAAGTATATCAACAGGAAACTGCCAGAAACTCAAGGCAGACTCAGAAGACAATGTGGATTGATGGATAACATTGCTGATGTCAGATGGATCCTGGCTAAAAGCAAGATACCAGAAAGATGTTTACTTGTGTTTTATTGACTATGCAAAAGTATTCAACTGTGTGGATCATAACAAATTATGGATAACATTATGAAGAATGAGAATACTAGAATACTTAATTGTGCTCATGAGGAAGCTGCACATAGACCAAGAGGTAGTTGAGCAGAACAAGGGAATACTGAGTGGTTTAAAATCACAAAAGGTGTACATCAGGGTTATGTCCTTTCACCAGACTATTCAATCTGTGTGCTCAGTAAATAATCCAAGAAACTGGACTATAAGATGAAGAACATGGCCTCAGGATCAGAGGAAGATTCATTAACAACCTGGGATATAAAGATAACACAACATTCCTTGCTAAAAGTGAGGAGGACTTGAAGCACTTACTGATGAAGATCAAACACTACAGCCTTGAGTGTGGATTACACCTCAACATAAAGAAAACAGAAATCCTCACAACTGGACCAATAAGCAACATCATGTGGAATGGTGTAAGACCAGGCAGTGTTTTCTTCTACTGTACGTAGGGTCATTATGAGTCGGAACTGACTCGAGGGCGCCTGACAAAAGAAAAACAATATATTATAGTTTATATATATATATATACACCTAGTTTTCAGCCACTCAAAAAACCTTTTTTATGCATATTTCAATCTAGATTCCACAGTGCAATAGAAACATGTATATATGTATATATACTTGTTTCCTTCACTCGTTCTTTTCTCATGGCAGAGTAAATATTAAAAAAAAAAAAATCTCATTGTTGTCAAGTTGGTTCCAACTCTTGTTGTTGTTGTTGTTAAATGCCGCCAAGTAGTTTCCAACTCATAGCGACCCAATGTACAACAGAATAAAATACTGCCCAGTCCTGTGCCATCTTCGCAATCATTGTTATGCTTGGGCCCATTGTTGCAGCTACTGTGTCAATCCATCTCTTTGAGGGTCTTTCTCTTTTTTGATGACCCTCTACTCCACTAAGCATGAGGTCCTTCTCTAGGGACTGATCCTTCCTGATAACATGTCCAAAGTATGTGAGACATAGTCTCGCCATTCTTGTTTTAAAGGAACATTCTTGTTGTATATCTTCCAAGACAGATTTGTTCATTCTTTTCTCAGTCCATGGCATATTCAATATTCTTTTCCAAAACCACAATTCGAAGGCCTCAATTCTTCTTAGGTCTTCCTTAGTCATTGTCCAGCTTTCGCATGCATATGAGGTGATTGAAAACACCGTGGCTTGGGTCAGGCACATGTTAGTCCTCAGAGGGACACTTTTGCTTTTTAACACTTTAAAGAAGTCTTTTGAAGCAGATTTACCCAATGCAGTGTGCCTTTTGATTTCTTGACTGCTGCTTCCATAGGCTTTGATTGTGGATCCAAGTAAAATGAAATCCTTGACAACTTCAATCTTTTCTCCATTTATCATGATGTTGCTCATTGGTCCAGTTGTAAGGATTTTTGCTTTCTTTTTCTTGGGGTGTAATCCATACTGAAGGCTGTGGTCTTTGATTTTCATCAGTAAGTGCTCCAAGTCCTCTTCACTTTCAGCAAGTAGGTTAGCATAATGTAGATTGTTAATGGGGGGTCTTCCACTTATCCTTATGCCATGATCTTCTTCATATAGTCCAGCTTCTCAGATTATCTACTCAGCATCCAGATTAAATAAGTATGGTGGTATGTACAGTTTCCTCATGAGCACAATTAAATGTTACAGAATTCCCATTCTTTGCAATGTAATCCATAATTTGTTATGATCCATAGTCGAATGCCTTTGCATAGTCAATACAACACAGGAAAATATCTTTCTGGTATTCTCTGTTTTCAGCCAGGATCCACCTGACATCAGCAATAATATTCTTCATTCCACATCCTCTTCTGAATCCAGCTTGAACTTCTGGCAGTTCCTTGTTGATGTACGGCTGCAACTGGTTTTGAATGATCTTCAGCAAAATGTTATTTGCATGTGATATTAATGATATTTGTTGGATAATTTCTGCACTCAGTTGGATCACCTTTCTTTGGAATAGACATAAATATGGATCTCTTCCAGTCGGTTGGCCAGGTAGCCATCTTCCAAATTAGCATAGATGAGTGAGCACTCCCAGTGCTGCATCTGTTCGTTGAAACATCTTAAGTGGTATTCCGTCAACTCCTGGAGTCTTATTTTTCACCAATCTCTTCAGTGCAGCTTGGACTTCTTACTTCAGGACCATCAGTTCCTGGTCATATGCTACCTCCTGAAATAGATGAACATTCCTTTTGGTAAAGTGAATCTGTATTCCTTCCATCTTCTTTTGATGTTTTCTGTGTGCTTTAATATTTTCCCCATATAATCCTTCAATATTTTAACTTGAGGCTTGAATTTTTTCTTCGGTTCTTTCCACTTGAGAAAAGTGGAGCGAGTTCTTCCTTTTTGGTTTTCTATCTCTACCTCTTTGCACATGTCATTATAATATTTCATTTTGTCTTCTCAAGCTGCACTTCGAAATCTCCTGTTCAGCTCTTTTACTTCATCATTTCTTCCTTTTGCTTTAGCTACTTGAAGTTCAAGAGCAACTTTCAGAGTCTCTTCTGACATCCATTTTGGTCTTTTCTTTCTTTCCTTTATTTTTAATGACCTCTTGCTTTCTTCATGTATGATGTCCTTGATGCTATTCCACAACTCATCTGCTCTTCAGTCATTAGTGTTCAATGCATCAAATCTGTTCTTGAGATGGTCTCTAAATGCATGTGAGATATATTCAAGGTCATACTTTGGCTCTTGTGAACTTATTCTAATTTCCTTCAGCTTCAACTTGAACTTGCATATGAGCAATTGATGGTCTATTCTGCAGTCAGCCCCTGGCCTTTTCTGACTGATGGTATTGAGCTTTTCCATCGTCTCTAACCCAGATGTAGTTGATTTGATTCCTGCGTATTCCATCTGGCAAAGTTCATGCATACAGCTGCCATTTATGTCGTCAAAAAAAAAGGTATTTACAATGAATAAGTCGTTGGCCTTGAAAAATTCTATCATGTGATCTCTGGCATTGTTTCTATCACCTAGGACATATTTTCTAACTACTGATCCTTCTTCTTTGTTTTCAACTTACCCATTCCAATCACCAGTAATTATCAATGCATCCTGATTGCATGTTCAGTCGAATTCAGACTGCAAAAGTTGGTAAATGTCTTCAACTTCTTCATCTTTGGCCTAGTGGTTGATCCATAAATTTTAATAATAGTCATATTAACTGGTCCTCCTCGTAGGCATGTGGATACTATGCTATCACTGACAACATTGTATTTGAGGATAGATCTTGAAATGTTCTTTTTGACTATGAATGCAATGCCATTCCTCCCCAGTTTTTCATTCCTGGCATAGACCATAAGATTGTCTGACTCAAAATGGCCAATGCTAGTCCATTTCAGCTCACTAGTGCCTAGGATATGGATGGATGTTTATGTGTTCCATTTCATTTTTGATGATTTCCAATTTTCTAGATTCATACTTCATACATTCAAGGTTTCAATTATTAATGGATGTTTGCAGCTGTTTCTTCTTATTTTGAGTCATGTCACATTAGCAAATGAAGATCCTGAAAGCTTGACTCCATCCACATCATTTAAGTTGACTTTACTTTGAGCATTCAGGTCTTTCTCAGTCGTGTTTTGAGTGCATTTCAACCTGAGGGGTTCATCCTCAGACACTATATCAGACAATGCTCCACTGCTATTCATAAAGTTTTCACTGGCTAATTATTTTCAGAAGCAGACCACTGGGTCCTTCTTCCTAGTCTGTCTTAGTCTAGAAGCTCTGTTGAAGCCTGTCCACCATGGGTGAACCTGCTGACATTTGAAATACCGGTGGCACAGCTTCCACATCGCAGCAACACACAAGCCCCCACAGTAAGACAAACTGACAGACACTTGGGGAAGAATAATCTGCAAATTCAAATAACTTCCTCATCGGATTTCCAAGGCTGTAAATCTTTAAGGAAGCCGACTGTCATATCTTTCTACCCTGAAGCTGCTGGTGGGTTTGAATCACTGGCCTTTTGGTTGGCTGCCAAAAGCTTTAATCACCATGCCACCTGGGCTCCTTTAAGTGAATATATTTACGATTAAAAAGCTCATGCCATTTCTTTCCCTCCCACTCCCTTTTTCCTTTTTTTCTTTCAAATAAATTAATTCTCAAAAATCTGCTTGAGACTCTCTAGCCCTACAAATCACAGTATAAATTTACATATTTGGTCATTGTATTAGATGGTTTCCTTTAAACTCTGCTTTCTCTAATTATTTATTTATTAAACACATATTAACTAAGCACCAAACCCCAAATATGGGTGGTTTACCACCATAAAGATTTATTTCATTTTCATGGCGTAAATCAAAGATAGTCAAAGGTGGTGGCAGGGAGTTTTGTTGCTGTTGGGGATTGTGGAATGGAATTTTCCACTTTACCTTCTGCCAATTGTTGGCATATAAGGGCAGAGTGAAAGCATGGAAGATGATATGAGAGGAGCTAGGCCTAGAAGCAGGGTATATCATTTCTACCACACCCCAGCAGCTTGTGTTTCAATAGGCTGCAATGAGGCCGGGAAGTATAATCTAGCTCTGTGCCCATGATATCAAAGAAAATAGGATTTGATGAACACAAAACATTGTCTCTGCCACACCACTACTAATGAATAACAAGTATGTTGGTTACAACTTTTTCTCAAAATGCCTTGAAAAGCAAATATTTTAAGTGCATGTTAAGTATAATTTCATCAACATCTCCTTCTCCCACAGCCCTCTCTAAACTATGGGCTAAGTAAGGGCAAAGAACAGTGTTTTTATCATGTATCGTATCCAGTATGTCTGATACTTCCTTTTGCTTCCCCTGTAGTGCTTCACACACTTCCTGATCATTTTATAAAAGGAGATACAAGCTGTTTAAATTTTAACATCCAATCCTATTCCCTGTGTCTAGACATAATTTAAAAACTTGGTATATGCATATGCCATGCATCAGGTTTCTTTAAATTTAGTGTGAGTCCTAATAAGTAAAAATAGTTAAGGATTCGAGAAGCAGCATTATTTATCTCCTTTTCTGTTCTTTAGTCCAGATAAAGATGGTGTGAACATTTTCATGGTGCTCATGTTTCGATACCCATCTGCTAGCAGTGCTGAAAGAATCAAGAAAAGAATTGAAAAGATTTTATATCAAAGTCTGAAGACCAAAAACTTGCCTTTGACTATAAACAAACCATCATTTACACTCACAGGTAAGTCTCTTTTTTTAAAACCATATTTGTGATTACTTCCACTCACAAACCCTTCATTTTTCATCAGAATTTAGGTCAACATATTCTTCCATTTGAAGATAAGTTTGAAGGGACAAAAATGTTACAAAAGGGAAGGATAAAGTGGGGTAAGAGGCTGCAGTATGGGTGGGGCCTCTATACTGGCTGTATGTGAAAGAGCTTCACACTTCTAGTGCCTGCTGCCTGAGAAACTGCCTTCCACCATATTCCCCTTATTCCACCATATTCCCTCACTGAGAGTAGGCCATCAACTGGCATTGACTGAATTCCTACCCTGTGGACCAGGGCCTTGAGATTGAGCCATGACAGGTCTGTGATGTCCCTGGAGCTACCTTTTCATTGCTGGCCACTAGGCATATGCAACTCTCACATAGGCTAGTACAACTGTTATTGTTAACAACAGTTGTGATGGGAATTGAAGGGTGCTCCCTTGAGCTATACTGGAGCCTCCAAATAAGGCAATCGGAGACATTTATCTTTACTCATTCTCTCCTAATTTCTTAATTTTTCTGCTTGCTAAGCAAAATCCAGAAAATAGAATGTTCTCTGTTTTTCTTTTAAAGTAAAGTTATACAGTTTGGACCAAAAATCAATTCAGACTACAGGATTATTTACATATTACTTGGTTATAAAAAAAAAAATCTACCCTCTTGAAATATTGATGCTTCAGATAATAAGCATTTCCAATAATGGGCTATTTGAAAAAAATAACATAAAATAGGGCATATTATTCTGCCAACTAATTTATGTACCGTTTGTTCCAGCTATTGACAGCAAAAAGATGAGGAATTTTCTCAACAGTCGTAAGTTTGAAAACCTACAATTAATTGCTTATTTAATAGCTAAAGATAATGATTAAAAACCACAGAGAAGTGTTTTGCTAATTTTGTGTTTTTGTAAACCAAAAGCATAGACCCTTTATTATTGTTTACTGTATCTAATATCTAAAACACTTAAGGCTATAAATTTATTTTTACTGTATCTAATATCTAAAACACTTAAGGCTATAAATTTATGTTAAATGTAATTTTACATTTTATGACTAATGGGATGTGGCCAAAAAAAAAAAACAGGTAGCATTCTAGCTATTATAATAGGATGGAACTATATATTTAACATTCTACTTTAATTTTCTTTTAAATATCTATCTTTTTAAATTCTCTCCCAATTTAAAATGGCAATTAGTTAGATTTACTCCTGTTAAAAGCTTTCTGGTTTTCTTGCATTTTTGCTAGAATACCTCCCAAGTACTTTCTATGCTTTTACTCCCTTTTGGTACATATCGAGATTTTCTTTGCGGGCAAATATATTTCTATTAAGCATGCTGTAAGGACACCAGGAAACAATGACTATTCTCTACTTGTAATATGTAGAGTTTAACATATTCCCAGATATTTTCATTACTCATGTGTTGTTCCTCTCTTTTATGTTTTCCAGCTTTATATAAAAGTTCTTCCATTGTGGTCTTTTTCTTTATGTACTTTGTTGTTTATATCTTCTTCATTTGAAATATGGAAGTCTTTATGAATCTATTAGTGTCCACCTTTATGTTTGTTAAATAATATCTAAATCTTCATTTTCTAGTTATCATAGTCAAGAATAAAGCAATAACAATGCATGAGGAATTTAACCATTCTAAAATGCTTTTTTTTTTTTAAATGCTGTTTTCAACCTCAATCCATTTTCCAATCTTTGTCACACAGTCTTGTGTAATTTTACTTATCACTTACTCTTTACATACTATATCAATATTTTTTCAAGATATTTTTTCAGTTTTTTCCATAGTTAAAATTATTTACTCCAAACTTCATATAGGTTCATAATTTGTAAGAACCATCATTAAAGTTTTCTGTTAACTCTTATTATTTTACATTCTTGAGTCTTCATTTAGATTTATCTATTGGCTGCTAAATTATATCCTGAAGTATTTTAAAACACAAGCATTATACAAATGGTATATTTTCTGAATACTTGCATAGATAAGAACATCTTTCTGTTTATCTCAATTTAGAATAAAATTTTTCACTTGAAATTCTATGCATATTATTTTCTTGTCTTCTGATGTTTTTCTTGTAGAATTGAAGTCTGAGGCTAGTTGTGGTTTTTATTCCTTTGTAGGTTGTCTTTTTTGTGCTTACAGGAACGTAGAAAATCTTTATCTTATAATGTTTTGCCAAGCGATCTAGAGGGTTGTATATTGCACCAAGTTTTGACTAGAACATTCCGAGCTTTTTCAATCTATACACTTTTTTTCCTAGTTCTGGAAAGGTTTTTTCTATTATAAATTTGATGATTAATTCTGTTCCAATTGTTCTTTTTTTCTTTCTCAGAAACAAAAATTATTCATTATCTAGGATCCCATTTTTTTTTTGTCCTCCATATCAATTATTATTTGTAGTTACAGTTCAGGGTACTTTCCTTTACACTCTAG
This sequence comes from Loxodonta africana, assembly GCF_030014295.1. Taxonomy (NCBI): domain Eukaryota; kingdom Metazoa; phylum Chordata; class Mammalia; order Proboscidea; family Elephantidae; genus Loxodonta; species Loxodonta africana. The sequence continues at coordinate 88,550,948 of NC_087346.1, forward strand.
AGATCTCAGCAAATCTGTCCTATAGACCACTTATCTCAATTTTCTGATGTGTCACTTTTACTCTTCAGTACTTCTAATATGGGTTTTATATCAGCAATGACATTCTATGAGGAGCCCTGGTGGCACAGTGGTTAAGTGCTTGACTGCTAACCTAAAGGTCCATGGTTCGAATCCACCCAGTGGCTCCCTGAGAGAAAGATGGGACAGTCTGCTTCCGTAAGGATTTGCAGCCTTGGAAACCCAGTGAGGCAGTTCTACTTTGTCCTATAGGGTCACTGTGAGTCAGAATCGACTCAACGGCACCAGGTTTGTTTCTCTTTTTCCTTTTTATGACATTCTTAAGTTTATTGAAATTTTTTCAATCACAGACAACTCTGTTATATATATTCTTTTCATGGCTTTTTTTGTTATAGTCTGCTGCTTTTATTATATTGAGGCCATATTTTCCAGCATATCTTTGTTGATACCAAGCACATGCTTACTAAAATTTCATATTTTCTGTGGAAAATAATCTTCATAAATATCTCTGCCTCCGTGGTACCCTTTCATAAGCATCTGGTTAAGGTGTTAGGTTTTGGATTATTTGATTTTTCATTCTTAAAAGTGAAGATATAAATCCAGACTTAGCATTTCCCAACCAACAATATGTGGAATCTCTTTAGCCTCTCTCTCGGGGACTGGCAACTTACACCTCTCAAATCAAGGTTTGAAAGTTAGATTAAGCTACTCAGTTCCTTTCCCATTTCCAAAGCTTAGCATACACTTAGAGTATACAGTTCTGCTTAACTACACAGTACCTTATTCTATTTTAGTTGGAGCATGAGATTTAAAAAAGTACAAATTCTACCTGTTACTGGTGCTTCTCTAGAGCCCAGGGTGGTCCCTGGCACTCATAGGATGTTCAGTAAATACTTGTTGAATGGATCAATGAACAATTTCTCTATTTTGGGGGTGGGGGGTGGACTCTAATTATGTTATAAGTTAGACGTAGGCTTAAGTTCTGATCTTACGAGTGTACCATATGAAAACGACATTAACCACCCCTTTACAACACCAGCCCCAGCACTCACTGATGCTGGTCCTCTTCCTTTTTCTGTTGAAATTCCTTTTCATGATGTAACTACACTTTTCATAGTATTTCTCATCTTTCCTCTATCGCTAAACAAAGTGGCATACTGGGAATTATGGCTTCTAAATAGATAAAGAAATGATAAAACAAGGAGTAGGTCACAAAGGAATGGTTCAGAATAGTTTCTGCTTGGCTGGGACAGGTGTAGTGTTTTGTTCCCTGAGCTGGGAAATCACAATAGGGTGAGCCAATGGCTTTTCCAGTCTCCTTGGTGCTCTCTATACAGTTCTAGTCCAAGGACTACCACTTGGGCTATCTAAGAACTTGCTTTTCAGACCAACTCAGTAGACATTGCAGTTACTGAAAATTTCTACTAGAGTTTATAATATGTTTTCATCTTTCCTAAATTTGTAGTAATTTTGTTCCTTTTGGCTTTGCACAATACCATGCACTCGAATTTTTCATCTGTAATATGGAGATAATGACACCTAACATTCAGGGCTCTTCTGAAAATTGAAGAACATATGTGTAACACCATGCACAATGCCTGGCTCATAACTAGTAGTAATTATTTACATTATCATTATATTAATGCATATTTTAAGGGGAAGTTGGGATAGGAAGTATTAGGTACTACCAGTAAGGCACTATGTCCCCGGGTGGTGCAAATGGTTAACACGTTTGGCTGCTAACCAAAAGGTTGGAGATTTAAGCCCATCCAGAGGCACCTCAGGAAAAAGGTCTGGCCATCTACTTCCAAAAATTAGCCATTGAATATCCAATGGAGCACAGTTCTACTCTGACACACATGGAGTCACCATGAGTCTGAATCGACTTGACAGCAACTTTTTTTTTTTTTTAATATGACACTATGTTAACCTAGAAACCCTGTTTGTTCAATTTTAGGCTCACTTTAATTGGAAACAACCTCAGTCAAATTATTTAACTCTGGGGGAATTATGATGAATATGTGAATATGATTTCAGACACCTACTTTTTTTACTATTTCTGAATTCCTGGGTGGCACAAATGGTTAAGCCCAAGGGTTGGTGGTTTGAACCCACCCAGAGGCACCTCAGAAGACAGGTCTGGCGATCTGCTTCCAAAAGGTCACACAGTCTTGAAAACCCTATGGAGCAGTTCTGCTCTGCACATATGTGGTTGCTATGAGTCAGAATCAACTCAATGGCAACTAAAAGCAACAATCAAACTCCTTTTAGGAAAAAAAAAAAAAACTACATTTTTAAGAAACGTAAATAAAAGATACATTAATAAACTATACTAATTCCCTTTCAAATCTTATTTAAGGTTGGTTTGAAGTCTAATCAAAGAAGGATTTGATACCAGGAGCAGAATTTTTTTGTTGTGGTTAACTAGCTTTTCAAATTTTAGAAGAATATAAAAGAACAAAAAAAAATTTTTTTTTTTTTTTCATAAAAGAGCATTACTGTTTAAGACTGTTAAAGTACAGGACTTTGCAATACAATATATGGATTACCCCTAGTCATGTCAAGGGTGAATAATAGCCTACATTTAGTAGTCAGAACACAGGCTTTGGTATCAGATCCTTATAATTTCATATTTCATTCTGCCACTTACCAGCTGGGCTTTCTCCAGCAATTTCCATTCCTTATCCAAGGCTTAGTTTTCTAATCTCAAAAATGTCTTGCTGGGAAAAACACACATACACACACACACACACAAGCAAACACTTATCAGAGGATCTATACATCTTTGATGCTCAATAAATTATCTATCTATCCAACCACAAAAAAACCAAACCCACTGCCATTGAGTCGATTCCAACTCATAGTGACCCTGTAGGACAGGGTAGAATTGCCCCATAGAGTTTCCAAGGAGCACCTGGTGGATTTCAACTACTGACCTTTATGGATAGCAGTCGTAGCACTTAACCACTACGCCACTAGGGTTTCATAAAAAAATATATATATATGTTTTATAGAGAGAGGTGGAAGTTAGTTCCTGACTAGATGCCTTGAAATGTTATTAAATATTTCTTCTGAACCTAAATAGGATCAGCAGGACCCCTATAAAATAACTTCAGGGGCTGAGTGTTAGGAATGGGTTAAAGAGTAGCAGTAGCAATGGTTTACCTAAGCATCTCCATCCAAGGCAAATTAGGATATGCTTTCTTCCCTCCTTTTCACAAAAAGAAGCTAATGTGTATTTCTGTGACAGGCTGTGGGATAAGGATGAGATCTTCAAACATGCCAATGCCATCATTCTCTTCTACTGAAAGGCTTGTCCATGGAAGAGAAACAGCTACAGTTGGAGAGTGGCCATGGCAGGCCAGCCTCCAGCTCATAGGGGCAGGCCATCAGTGCGGAGCCAGCCTCATCAGTAACACGTGGCTCCTCACTGCAGCTCACTGCTTCTGGAAGTAAGTTCATCCTGCTTTGTCCCTAAACACCTTATGCTTGTTCCACGCATCTGATCATGTTCTTCCCCTCTCCCTTCTCTCAATAGCTATGATTCTTGGTTTGTATACCTCATGTGATTCTTACCATATATTTCCTGGTGTGCCATCTTTCTAACTATGGAATGAATTATTTTAGTGTAAAGACAATTATCTCAATAACATATTAAAACTCTCCCATATACTCAAGGAGAAAATTTAATTGCTTTTGTTGTTGTTTTTTCCCCAATTAGTCCCTCGAGCCTCCCACTATTAACATTCGCTGTTATTTTATAAATTAGAAAAAAAAAAAGGTAGCCCTCTTGAAGCTCTTTTTTCTTACTACATTGTCCATTTCAAGACTCTATTACTTAAAAAAAAAAAATGGATATTATATGTTTTTAGTAATGGAAGGTATGCTGAATCAAGGAGCCTTTCTGAATTTATGTTATGAAATATAGATTTCGATACATATTTTGTGGGGAACATATGTCCCATCAAAAATCACACCCTCTTTTGTGGGGAATACATGTCCTAAAGAACACGCCAATGTCCCAATGATAATTGGAGGCACCATTTGATTATATTGGGCACCTCCGGTTTTCCAAATACGATACACACACACACATACACACACACACACACGCACATGCACACACTCATAAAACCAAACCCAGCAGGTCCCCCTAGCTATCACACAAGAAGCCATAAATGTGCTTACAAGGCTTATCTAGCTGTATAAAAGCCAAAAGTTTGACCCTAGATATACTGCCTCATCCCTAGGCCTTCCACCTTAGTGAGTTTTCACCAAAGTTTTTTTTTTGCTTTTCTTTTCATTTTTCACCATTACACAAGCCCCCACTGAAGGGCAGTCACTACTTTTAGTGAGAAAAGTAGCCTTCCAAGAAACTTGAGAGCCTGAAAATATTTGTGGGCAAATTCTGGCCCAAAAACCATGAAAGGGATTTATTCAAGAATCCTTGTGGGCTTGTGAGTTTCAGACAGGTATATAGAAGGTGGGAGAGGTTTGCTACTCTGTCTCACTGCTGTCACAATATTGCTCTTGAAAATTTGTCAGGTACAATTCAGCAGGAGCTCCCTGCTTGGGCCTCTGAGATTGCACCTCTTAAAGCCAGCTGTGTCAGTTTATCTACATGAATATACACAAGTACCCTGTTGCTCCAGGAGACCAGGGACACACCATCTTTCTTTCATGGTGTTTCACCATCGGGGTACATATGTTTAAAAGCTCAAAAGACAAAAAATCTTGGAACAAAGCTCCTTTGCTTGGCAACTGGAACTACTCGTGCACCCTTCTAAAAAAGCCTATCCGTGATGATTCTAGGAGGCTTTTCACCATCCTCCTAATGGTAATGGTCCAAACGGTTCCAAGATGCATACATCTTTCTTAATGGAGTAGAGGTGTGAAGAAAACAACCGAATGTATGTAAGGCGATTGTCAGAAAAGGCACTTAATTTTTATACATATCTGCTGTTGTTGTGTGCCGACCAGTATATTCCAACTATAGCAACTCTTATAGGACAGAATAGAACTGCCCCATTGGGTTTCCTCGGCTGTAAATCTGCAGGAGCAGATTGCCAGGTCTTTTCTCCCATGGAACCACTGGTGGGCTGGAATTGCTGACCTTTCAGCTAGCAGCCAAGCACTTAACCATTGCACCCTCAGGGCTCATATATATATTTACAACCCCAAAATAACTGACACCATCGCTTAGAGGTGAACTTGAACCCAACAATTTGTTAATGCTTTCTGATTTCTAATGTTCACACAATCCTCCGTTCTTTGTATTTCTGTTTTGGTGAGAGTATCATTCACTTTAGTTTATAACTTTCTCAGTTTATGTGGATTAAAAAAAATAAATAAACCCAGAATGCCAATTTATTTTTAGTGAAGAATATCACCTATAATGATTAAAATACATGTTCCAGCAGATCCAGTGTAGACTCTGTTTAGAAACACCTACATGGGAACTGCCCATTGAATTTGACAAAGTGGAAATCACTGGTGTCCTTGAAAAAGGAAATTTTGGTGATATGATGGGAAAGGGAATGGATTCAAGAGAGCATAGAAGAAGGACTGGATGCAGAGAGTTTAGAAAGCACTTTCAAGAAATTTTTATATAAAAAGGAGCTGAGAAATTGGACCATAGTTAAGTGGGGTGTAGTGTCAAAAGAGGGGTTTAAAAGAATATGGGGGACATTATGCTGATAATAATAATCCAAAAGAGAAGGGAAAGGTGATGATCTTGGAGAGAAAGGATTCAATTGTTAGGATGATACTGCACCTAACTGCAGAATGTGGTGTGCTGCTGAGAAGGAAAAATATTCAGTACTTTGAAGACAATATTGCAATCAGTCAAATAGACTACCTTTTTTCAGCAAAAATAGTATATTTTTTAATAATGTTTAAAACAAATCTTTTCAATTTTATATGCATGAAAAATGATCCCAGTCATTATGGCACTGTGGTTGGGGAAAAAGTTCTTGACAAAGAGTCAGGAGACCTGGGCCATCTCTCTCTAACACTGATTAGCTGGGTATTTCACTCATCTGGGCAAGTCACTTAACTTCTGGGTCTCAGTGTCCTTATCTAAAAAGAGTGGGTCCTATTACATGAGGCTTTCTATCATTGGCAACGCATGAAGGAACAGAATATTTCTATTTTGTCTTCCCATTTAGATTGCAAGTTTCTTAAGGACTGGAGTCTTTGTACCTCCAGGATTCTAGTTTTCAAGTGAATGTTTCAGGTTTAAGATTTCTGCTTCCAATAAAATCTCCCTTTAAAATGTAAATAAGTGAAACAGACGTACAGAGCTCTCCAGGCTCTGCCTGCTCATCTCTGGGGCAGTACAGAGCCCTTGGAAAACCACTGGTCTTTCAGGTTCTTCATTATACTTTAAAGTTTATGAGTCACCAACACAGTAATCCCTCATGGAAGAGGAAATCCCCTTTGTGAATTCTTCGCTATGTGATTTCCTTCTACATAATTTCCCTCCACACAGAGAAATTCAAGTTTCTCTATATTTCCAATCATTCTTGATGGGAATAGTTAGAAAAAAAGAGAACTGGGTTTTCGGGAAGAATAGAGAGATAAAAAATGATGACAGGACTAGATAGAATTTGCTCATGATGCAGCTTCGTGAGAGAGAAAAGTATCTGCGTGGAGGTAAAGTTGAGAGCCTGGTAGGAGGTACCGACCAGGCCAGATGAAGGGAAGACGGAAGCTCTAAGAGCATGAAATCCAGTTGGGGCTGTACAGCCATTGAATATTGGAGTGGGAGGGGGACTTAGTGTGGAGAAATGACCTTGTGTACAGATAAGGGTTTGTGAAGTAGACAAATTGCACACACAGTAAGATCCAGGAAACATGAGCCAATAAGTGAGTCATAAAATAAGAATGGATCAAGGATCTGACACAGAGGGAAAATGCCTCTTAGTATCCATATTATCCAAAACAAATAAAAATTAAGCTCTATACATTTCATTGACATTATAGAAGAAAAAGAACCTGAAGGATTTCTAACAAGAAAATAAAACATTGGAAATCAATTTCGTAGTATCCATTACTATCATCAACCTAAATAAATAAAGCATTGAAATTCCATTTAGTTGCCATGTTGTCTTCTTAATTTTAGAGGATGTAAAATATTTTGAAGGGCTTTCGCATGTTCATTTGTATTATCAATGTTTTTAATCTCTTTTTCTCAAAAGTCATCAACTGCAAATTTCTTTCACTAAGGGATTTTCAGGAGCATATCTCCAGTAGTTCAGAAGAAATACAGTCTCAATCATTTTTATAAAATAAATACCTTTTGATTTTTTTTTTTTTTTTACAGAAATAAAGACCCAACTCAATGGATTGCTACTTTTGGTATAACTATAACACCACCTGAAGTGAAACGAAATGTGAGGAAAATTATTCTTCATGAAAATTACCACAGAGAAACAAATGAAAATGACATTGCGTTGGCCCAGCTTGATACTGGAGTTGAGTTTTCAAGTATAGTCCAGAGAGTTTGCCTCCCGGATTCATCTGTAGAGTTGCCACCTAAAACGAGTGTATTTGTCACAGGATTTGGATCCATTGTAGATGATGGTGAGTAATTTCAATCTAATTTACTTAACGCAATTTGTCTTGAGATCTAAAAGCTGTCTTAGGGAATCTTTTAGGCTTTTCATAAAAATAATGTTTATGTTTCCAGTGCGTAGAGCTCAGGATAGAACAGGGGGTTATGGATTAAAAAATAAAAGTAACTGGGTCCCTATTCTTTGAGGACTTCACAAATTATTTGGAGCACTGGTTAGAAATGAAAGACAAATATAGAAAAAAAAAGAATAGATTGTGTTACCTGCTATAAGAAGGGACAAAAATCTTTGGGTGTATAAAACCAACCCGTTGCCCTTGAGTCATTCTCACTCATTGTGACCCTATAGAACAATGTAGAACTTCCCCACAGGGTTTCTAAGGAGTGAATGGTGGACTCAAACTGCCGACCTTTTAGTTAGCAGCCCAGCTCTTAACCACTTGGCCACCAGGGCTACATGGAAATTTATGGGAGTAAATAACTAAAAATTGTATACTCCCAAATGTGAATACTACCAGTTAGCATATAAACCTACTTCTCCGTTATCGGACATTTCACATTTACAATAGTAAAAAAAAAAATCTACTCTTGGACTGTTCTGCGCATTAACCACTCAGCGTCCCCCTGCCAGGGTGGACCAGTGAAATCGCCCACCTGTAGCCTCCCTGGGGATGACCAGGTAGCAGTGGCAATGCGTCAAGCTCTGTCCCGGGGCTGGACCCTACAGGGCAGGCAGCCTCCCTCCCCTTCCCAAGTTTGCTCCCTGGTGGGCCCCAGCAGGTGGCTCCCTGTGTGGTGGCCCCACCTAGGACAATGAGCATGCTGGGTGCCTCAAGGAAGGCTGCGGTGACAGGGAGTGCGTGGGACCCTACTGCCATCACACCCCTGCACCCACGGGACTGGAGAAGGGGCAACAGAGGCACAGCGCCCATGCTGGGCATGGAGGCCCTGTTAGTCCTCACTGGCTGTCCAAACTGCCCTCTGTGTCACCGCACCTTGAAGTTTGCTGGCTGATTTTGAAAGTTGCGCTCCGGGCTCCAAAGCCACTCCCCCATTGAACCTCTGGAACTGCCCCACTCACCACTGCTGCTGCCGCCCTCTGAGAAGCCCAGGTCCCAAGGACACGGCAGCCCCGCCTTCTGGGGGCATGTGAGCCACCGCTGCCCCAAGAGGGTGGGCAGGCTGCACAGCCCCTGCACCTCCCGAGGCAGCACTTGGGTCAGGGGCTCACCTCAGCCTCAAACAGCCTGGGCTACCAGGGCACCCAGGGCATGGAGCTGGACTATTGCATAACACCACTTTCGCATAAAGACCTGGTTTTTGGAACCTAACCCTGTTCTGTCAATAAGTGAGGAGTGGGTGTACTTTAAACCACCATCTTAATGTCAGTATTTTGTTTGTTTAAGTCCTTTCTTATTTTAATGAGTAATTACAGTGATCATAAACATGAAAAGGCTTTGTGAATATTTTGAGAATTTTCATTTTGGCTAGTTAATAAAGTTAATAGAATCTGTATTTTCTTCCTCTGTCCCACTTCCTAAGGTTGTTTAAAAAAAAAAAAAATTCTAAGAATTTTATAAATTGAAGACTAAAACTTAACATTTCTAGGTATTAGTTCACTCAGTTCTAAAGAAAAATGTTATGTTTGAATGTTTAGGTGAGAAATCTAGAAGTATGTTTAAGTTTCTATCAATGGTAGAAATCAGGTGACAAAAGCTAATATGCCTTAATCTAGCTTTTTTTTTTTTGACAGAACTGTCTTGCATGAGGTAACTCTGGTGGCGTAGGGGTTAAGAGCTACAGCTGCAAACCAAAGGGTGGGCAGTTGGAATCCACCAGGCACTCCTTGGAAACTCTCTGGGGCAGTTCCACTCTGTCCTATAGGGTCGCTATGAGTCAGAATCAACTCAAGGGCAACGTGTTTTTTTGTGGGGGTCTTGGTCTTACATGACAAAATTCCCAAATGCCTCATACATTCCAATTTGACTTGCTTCTTCGTCTCACTTACCTCTAGTTCATTGACAGCATCAATCAGAAGCCTTAAGCTACCTCCTTTCCTGCACTCTAATTTCCTTGCCCATCAAAGCTTGTAGGTGCTGTATCCATCTCCTCCTGTCCTGGCCCTGCTCTGTGCTGGTGGCATCAGATTGCTGGTATATATCTGGCATCCACTTTGTTTCCCATGGTACAAGGCACCCCTAAATAGCACACTGTCCCACAAAGCAGGGCAAACAGATTGCATGGGCTTGGGTCCTGGTTTCTACTTGAATACCTTTTGGAAATCAATGAACCATCCTGGGTCTCAGTTTCCTTAAATGGAAAATGTGCCACTTGAACAAGTTAAGATCAGAGTGAAAGATATCTTTTCGCATCTTATAAAACTATGATTCTTTCCTCATGAAAAAAAAAATGCATGTATACGTATACAAATGAGATTTTGCATGCAGTTTTAAGGGGTCCAATAACATTTGAAGATCTAGAAATATAATACTGGGGCATTAAGTTTATGGTTCCTCGCATGGAGACATTTATGACTTGGAGAATAAAATTTGGTGATAACTCAATTTATGTTAATAAAATAATCTTAGGATTTTGCTCCTATGAACACGTCTTAGATACAGTTATATTTGAAGAACACTTTTCTTTCTTTTTTAATAGGACCTACACAAAATAAACTTCGACAAGCCAGAGTAGAAGTCATAAGCACTGATGTATGTAATAGAAAGGATGTGTATGATGGGCTGGTAACTCCAGGCATGTTGTGTGCAGGGTTCATGGAAGGAAAAGTAGATGCTTGTAAGGTAAGTCCAAAGTGAACCTCAACACTCTTAAAAGAAAGTTTTGTCAGTTATCATTAGCTATTTCCAAGTTTAGCATGTATTTTACCTGAGAGAAAAAAAATGGCATCTATTTCACCATGGACCAAGATTATCTAATAATGTAACAACAAAAATTATTGTACTGAGTGTACCAAGCTGTTAATCACTTTTTGTAAATTATTTCATTTAATATAATGAGATACAAATATACTACAATAATCTCTTTTTACAAACTACAGATTTTTAAAAACTTTTGCTAATACCACTACCTCACTGGTTCTTTCTTTCCAATATTTCTGTCTGACAAAGTCCCAAACCTGAAAGAACTCAGCTATCCACCCTCTCTGCTTGTACCCAAGCAGGGAAATGTGCGTAGAGAAAATATCACACAACACGTTGACTCCACTTTAGAGTCCAGATAATAAAGCTGGCAAGCTTAATATGTTTGTTGTTTGTCTATTTGTTTTCTCCCAAATCTACCATTCTCTGAATTTTTTCCAACATTTTCCATTTTCCTTAACTTCTTATTTCCCCCATGCCTTATTCTCAACTGATATCTTTGTTACCAAATTTTCAAAGAAAAATAGAAGCTATAAGAGGGGGATTTACTTATCTTCCCAGTAGCAAGCATTCAGCTCTATTTTTATCTGGACCCATGTCATCAGCCTTCTGCTTCGGCCACAACAGGGAAGCTACCTCTTCTCTTTAAGGCTAATCCTTCTTCCTGTGCTCTGGTCTCATTCTCTCTAACCTTTGGGGAAGTTTACACTAACAATTATTTACTCTCTTTACAGTAAACATTTCTCTAGCAACTGGATCCTTCCTTATTTAAATCTCCCAAATTAGGGGAACAAACAAACAAAAGCTAGCTTTTTCTTGACCCAGGATACCTCCGGCTGCTACCTACCTTAACCCTTTACTATAGAATATTTGAAAAAAAAAAAGTTTATACTCATTGCCTCAATTCTCTCACCTCTGACTAACTCCTCAACTCATTTCAAATAGTTTCTGCCCTATCAATCCACCAAAATATCTCTTCTAAGGTTTCCAGTGACCTTTACGTTTCCAAAATCCAGTAGATATTTTTTAGTCCGTTGCTATTTTTAGTATTTAGAAGCATCTAATAATGGTTATCTCTCCCTCTTCAAAAGTTATTTTCTTTAACTTGTAATGATTTTCATCCAACATCTCTGTCTATTCCTTTTCTGTCTCTTTTTCAGCCTCATTCTCTTAGCCACAGCTATTAAATGTTAATCTATCCTATGCCTGCTCCTTTTTTTACTCTGAACTTTCTCCCTAGTGGATCTAATTCTCCTCCACAACTACAATTACCACCTCTGTGCACATGACTAATAAATTTATACTTTCAGCTCAGCCTCTTCCCTGAGCTTCAGACTCATATATCTAACTCCTTGACAATTCCACATGGATATTTCAAAGACATCTCAAATTCAACATGCTGCATCTGACTTTACTCTTATTCTCTTTCCACCTAACTTGATCATTCTTATGGTTTGTGTCTTTATGAATTGTATCTCCTTTTATTGTTAAGCAAGCTAGAAGGCTAGAAGCCATTCTTTCTCTACCTATCCCATAGTTACACAAGCCCATGGCTTTAACCTCCTAAATATACCTCCGCCACAACTTTTACCTTTACCTTTATTTCTATAGTGGAGTCAACGTGTTGTGTGATATTTTTCTCTATGTACAACGTGTTGTGTGATATTTTTCTCTATGTACTATGCCTGGGTACGAGCAGAGAGGGTGGATAGCTGAGTTCTTTCAGGTTTGGGACTTTGTCAGACAGAAATATAGGAAAGAAAGAACCAGTGAGGTAGTGGTATTAGCAAAAGTGTTTAAAAATCTGTAATTTGTATAGACGACTACATTAGCCATACAGCTAGCTTCTCTTTTCTTCATGTTCACTATTTTGCCCATTAAGAGCATTAGTCAAACAAAAGCCAGAATGATCTCTAACAACATACTAATCTGATGATTTCAACGCCCCGTCTTAAAACACTTCAGTCACTTACTTTTGTACCTATACTAAGACAAAAAAACTAAAAAACTTCTAAACAAGACCCACAGGAGTCCACATGGACTAGTCTCTCCCTACTTCTCCAACCTCATCATACCACACATATTCTGTTACACTCATCTCCCCTGTCGCTCTGCCTGGCTTTCAGGCCCTTCACAAGTTAGGCTCCTCCTGCCAGAGCTGCTCCCTCTGCCTAGAACATATTTCATCCTCCCCTGCTGTTTCCTAGTTAAGTGCTCTTCCTTCAGATATCACCTCATTGTGCTTCCTCAGGGGAAACTTTCCTGACCTCCCTGATTGGTCAAATTCTCATATTTCATGCTTTCATAGCCCTGATCAAAATTGTGGTGTCCCTGGGTGATGCCAGCAGTTAAGGGCTTGGCTGCTAACTGAAAGGTTGTCAGTTCCTATTCACTAAGAAGTGCCTCAGAAGAAAAGCCTGAAGATCTACTTCTGAAAAATCAGCCATTGAAAACTATTGAGCAGAGTTGTACTCTGACACATTTGAGATTGCCACAAGTCACAGTTGACTCCACAGCAACTGGTTTGCTTTTTAAAATCACAGTTTTAATTTTGTCTTAATTTGTAGCCTCATTCAATTTTTTTTTTTTTTTTGCACTAAACTGCCACCATGCATCTGTCAGTTTGTGGGGGCTTGTATGTTGCTGTGATGCTGGAAACTATGCCACCAATATTCAAATACCAGCAGGGTCATCCATGGCAGACAGGTTTCAGCTGAGCTTCCAGACTAAGACATACTAAGAAGAAAGACCCAGCAGTCTACTTCTGAAAAAAATTAGCCAGTGAATACCTTACGAATAGCAGTGGACTGTTGTGTGATATAGTGCTGGAAGATGAGCCCCTCAGGTTGGAAGGCTCTCAAAATATGACTGGGAAAGAGCTACCCACTCAAAGTAAAGTCGACCTTAATGATGTGGATGGAGTCAAGCTGTTGCAACCTTCATTTGCTGATGTGGCACAACTGAAAATGAGAAGAAACAGCTGCAAACATTCATTAATAATCAGAACATGGAAAGCATGAAGTATGTATCTAGGAAAATTGGAAATCATAAAAAAAAATTGAATGCATAAACATCGATATCCTTGGCATTAGTGAGATAAAGTGGACTGGTATTGGCCATTTTGAATCAGAAAATATGTGGTCCACTATGCCAGGAATGACAACTAAAACGGGAATGGTGTTGCCTTCATCATCAAAAAGAACATTTCAAGATCTATGCTGAAGTAAAATGCTGTCAGTGATATGATAATATCCGTACGCCTACAAGGAAGATTGGCTAATACAACTGTTATTCAAATTTACTCACCAACCACTAAGGCCAAAGATGAAGAAACTGAACACTTTTACCAACTTCTGCAGTCTGAAACTGATCAAACATGCAATCAGGAAACATTGATTGATGATTACTGGTGTCTGGAATGTGAAAGTTGGAAACCAAGAAGGATCGATAGTTGGAAAATATGGCCTTCATGATAGAAATGATGCCAGAGATCACATAATAGAATTTTATAAGACCAATGGCTTCTTCATTACAAATAACTTTTTCACCAACATAAACGATGACTATACACATGGACCTCACTGGTTGGAATACACATGAATCAAATTGACTAAATCTGTGGAAAGAGATGATGGAAAAGCTCAATATCATCAGTCAGAACAAGGCCAGGAGCCAACTGAGGAACAGACTATCAGTTGCTCATATGCAAGTTCAAGTTGAAACTGAAGAAAGTTAGAACAAGTACATGAAAGCCAAAGTATGACCTTGAGTATATCCCACCTGAATTTAGAGAAAATCTCAAGAATAGATTTGACGCATTGAATACTGATGACCAAAGACCAGACGAATTCTGGAATGACATCAAGGACATCATTCATGAAGAAAGCAAGAGATCATTAAAAAGAAAGGAAAGAAAGAAAAAATCAAAATGGATGTCAGAAGAGACTCTGAAACTTGCTCTTCAATGGTGAGTAGCTTAAGTGAAAGGAAGAAATGATGAAGTAAAAGCGCTGAATAGAAGAATTCAAAGGGTGGCTCAAGAATATATGTGCAAAGACCTAGAGGTAGAAAGCCAAAAGGTAAAAACACATTCAGCATTTCTCAAGCTGAAAGAACTGAACAAAAAATTCAAGGCTTGAGTTGTAATAGTGAAGGATTCTACGGGGAAAATATTAAATGATGCAGGAAGCATCAAAAGAAGGTGGAAGAAATACACAGAGTCATTGTACCCAGAAGAATTGGTCGATGTTCAACCATTTTAGGAGGTAGCATATGATCGGGAACCAATGGTACTGAAGGAAGAAGTCCAAGCTGCCCTGAACACATTGGTGAAAAACAAGACTCCAGGAATTGATGGAATATCAATTGAGATGTTTCAACAAACAGATGCAGCACTGGAAGTGCTCCCCCCTCTATGCCAGGAAATTTGGAAGACAGCTACCTGGCCAATTGACTGGAAGAGATCCATATTTATGCCTATTCCCAAGAAAGGTGATGCGACTGAATGCAGAAATTATCAGACAGTATCATTAATATCACATACAATTTTGCTGAAGATCATTCAAAAGTGGCTGCAGCAGTATACTGACAGGGAACTGCCAGAAATTCAAGCCAGATTCAGAAGAGGACCTGAAACCACGGATATCATTGCTCATATCAGATGGAGTCTGGCTGAAAGCAGAGAATACCAGAAGGATGTTTACCTGTGTTTTATTGACTATGCAAAGTCATTCAACTATGTGGATCATAACAAATTATGGATAATATTGCAAAGAATGGGAATTCCAGAACACTTAATTGTGTCCATGTGGAACCTGTACATAGATCAAGAGGCAATTGTTCATATAGAACAAGGAGATAGTGCATGGTTTAAAGTCAGGAAAGGTGTGTGTCAGGGTTGTATCCTTTCACCATACCTATTTAGTCTGTATGCTGAGGAAATAATGCAAGAAGCTGGGCTCTGTGAAGAAGAACGGGGCATCAGGATTGGAGGAAGACTCACTAACAACCTGTGATACGCAGATGACACAACCTTGCTTGCTGAAAGTGAAGAGGACTTGAAGCACTTACTGATGAAGATCAAAGATCATAGCCTTCAATATGGATTGCACCTCAACATAAAGAACACAAAAATACTCACAACTGGCCCAATAAACAATATCATAATAAAGGAAGAAAAGATTGAAGTTGTCAAGGATTTCATTTTACTTGGATCCACAATTAACAGCCATGAAAGCAGCAGTCAAGAAATTGAAAGACGCATTGCATTGGGCAAATCTGCTACAAAAGATCTCTTTATAGAGTTGAAAAGTAAAGATGTCACTTCGAAGACTAAGGTGCACCTGATCCAAGCCATGATGTTTTCAATCGCCTCATATGCATACAAAAGCTAGACAATGAATAAGGAAGACTGAAGAAGAATTGATGCCTTCAAATTGTAGCCTTGGCAAAGAATATACCACGGACTGCCAAAAGGACGAACAAATCTGTTTTGGAAGAAGTACAACCAGAATGCTCCTTAGAAGCAAGGATGGTGAGACTATGTCTCACACACTCTGGACATGTTATCAGGAGGGATCAGTCCCTGGAGAAGGACATCATGCCTGGTAAAGTAGAGGGTCATCAAAAAAGAGGAAGACCCTCAATGAGATGGATTGACACTGTGGCTGCAAAATTGGGCTCAAGCATAACAACGATTGTGAGGATGGCGCATTACTGAGTAGTGTTTTGTTCTGTTGTACATAGGATGCTCTGAGTTGGAAATGACTTGATGGCACCTAACAATAACAACAACAACACTAAACTAGAAGTTCTATGAAGATAGGGACCTTTGATTACTGTAGTAATTCACTAAATAGCTGATAAAAGAATGAACAAATGAGTGAAGCAAATGAGGCACAGAGAGCTTAAGTATCTTACTCAAGGTCCTACAGCCAGTGATTCATAGAACTGAGACGGAAGCTCAGACAGTTCAACTACAGAGACCACATCATTAACCTCTATGCATATTTTTATTTATTTACTTAATCTTCTTTGTTCCAAAAAAGTTTAAGGGAGCTTATATAAAATCCAGCATGAAAAAGAAAATTAGAAATAGGTGAGAGAAAGAAACTAAGAAAAGGTGCAAAAAGTACAGCCAAGCTAACAGCTAACATTGAGATCACTGAAATCTTCAACCTATGCCCGTAAATACTAATCTCATATTAACATTTGATATACATGCTGACTCAAGCATGAATAAAGTGTTTAATCAAACTAGAAAAAAAAATTCAAGGATTCTGAACCGGAAATAATGTAACTATTTCATATGAATGAACGTTAGTCTTATTAAAAAGCAAAGCACCTTTAAAAGAAAGACCTGAATTGCTGGCCTGACAGAGACTGGAGAAATCCTGAGAGTATGGCACCCGGGCACCCTTTCAGCTCAGCAGTGAGGTCATTCCTGAGGTTCATCCTTCAGCCAAAGATTGAACAGGCCCATGGAACAAAACAAGGCAAAAGGGGTGCACCAGCCCTGGGGCAGGGACTGGAAGGCAGGAGGGAACCCAGGGTTGAGAAGGGAGAGTGTTGACATGTCGCGGGGTTGTTAACCAACGTCATACAATAATGTGTGTACTAGCTATTTGATGAAAAACTAGTTTGTTCCATAAACCTTAATCTAAAGTTCAGTTAAAAAATATATATGTATATAAATAAAATTAACTTTTTTAAAAAAAAGCACTTTAAAGTTTAGCACAAAATTTAACTCAATTGAGAGAAACATTATATAATCCATCTCAACCGGCTTTACGTTTTATGTACTAGTTTGCTTTTCTTCTGTGGAAAAGAATTTATTACAATGATCTCCTTTTGAATTAAATCAGAGTTAACATTTCAAATCTACATTTGTTTTTCTGCAGGGTGATTCTGGTGGGCCTCTGGTTTATCCTGATAATCATGACATCTGGTACCTTGTTGGTATAGTAAGTTGGGGACAATCATGTGCTCTCCCCAAAAAACCCGGAGTCTACACGAGAGTGACTAAGTATCGAGACTGGATTGCCTCAAAGACTGGCATCTAGTGTGAATTGCTCGTGAATTGTATCCATGGCACACAGAGGTGAAACTCTTCCATGTCGTGTATTATTCATGTTCATGTGGTGTGGATCAGTGCCTTTGCTGGAGGTCAAGAAGCCCTTCAGACTCAGAACAATCTAATATCATGAAGTGGTAGCCCTTGTGTACATATGACCCAGCTCTCTCTCTACCATGAGGAAGAAGACACAGCAAATGACAGATAGCACCGATCCCTCACTCACAAGAAAAACTTGTTCCTCATACTTCTTACTAAGGCAAATACTTATGAATGGTCCCCCCCCCCGGCCCCGTGGAAGAGGGGGAATATCATTTTCCACAGGATATGAAGAGCCAGTGTTGCCAAGATATTACCTCATACAGTATCTGGAACACCTGGGATTCTTCTAGATAAATGTCATATAGAAGTCGTTCCTGAAGATTCAGAGATTCAAAATTCTAAGACTGATAACTTAGTGTACATTCCACGGGTAGAATGGAGAAGCATGGGCTTTGTACTATAATTTGAACTCCAACTCGTGTTTATATCTAACAATGCAGAACATTATCATTAAGTCAAAAGAGTTGCCATTAAAAAAAAATTTTTTTTTTAATATATCTGAACTTTCTTTTAACATTGTGCTATACACACAAGCTCTAGCTTCAGGAAGCATATTGTATTATTAAGAAGTACTTTTGATTTATTTTTTAACAAAGGGGAAAAAAGACTCCTGGGAGCAATTTTCTATGGATACAGCAAGGATAAAAAGAAGACATGGGACCAAGGTTAGTGGAGAGCTGGTTTCAAATGAATGGTAACAGGACAAAGATATTCCCTTCCTTGATTTTTGGTGGAATGAACTATCGAATTATTATTTAAACAGATCTACATCAGCGTATGGCAACTGATGCTTTGTAGGTCAGAATGTCAGGTTGAGAGAACTGATTTGTATAAAGCGTTTAGGACAGTGCCTGGCATACATAAATGTTTATGTATTTGGAAAGGGATGTTTTGGTAAGTTTTTTTTTTTTTTTTTAATGGTAAATGAACACTCATTTGGTCAAATTAGTGAATGATTTTGGAGCACAAATACAGCCCAAAGTCTATAGCGGTGGAAATTACAGAGCTGCCTGAGCTTGAAACTTGTCTCTGCCACTTACAAGCTGTATGTCCTTGCACAAGTTACTTAACCACTCTGTGTATTAGCTCTTTAGCCCTTTCATCTCTACAACATGGATAAAAATGGTACCTACCTCCTGTGGTTATTATGTGAATTAATTGCATTAATACAAGTAAAACACTTAGAACAGTGTCTGCACACAATAGACTCTCAGTGTGTATTGTTGTTGTAAATTGCCGTTGAATTAATTTGGACTGATGGTGACCCCATGTGTGCAGAGTAGAACTACTCCATAGGGTTTTCAAGGCTGTGATCTCTTGGAAGCATATTGCCAAGCCTGTCTTCCAAGATGCCTGTGGGTGTGTTTGAACCACCAACCTTTCGACTAGTTAGTCGAGCACTTAACTATTCAGTGTGTATTAGCTGCTAATAACTATGATCAATGTGCTTTGGATTTGATAAAACTTACTATGTTTCTAAAAAACTGCTACTTCTTTGATGTCATGTAGTTGATTTTGAGGAGCCCTGGTGGCACAGTGGTTGAGTTACAGTTCCTAACCAAAAGGTGAGCAATTCAAATCCACCAACTGCTCTTTGGAACCCTATAGGGCAGTTCTACTCTGCTGTATAGGGTCAGTGTGGGTTGGAATCACCCTGACATCATGCAACAACAATAAAACAGTGGATTTTGAAATACAATAAATTACATTAAAAAAAAAAATTTAGAGACCATCTCAAGAATAGATTTGAATAGAGTTGATGCATTGAACGTTAATGACCAAAGACCAGATGAGTTGTGGGATGACATCAAGGACATCATACGTGAAGAAAGCAAAAGGTCATTTAAAAGACAGGAAAGAAAGAAAAGACCAAAATGAATGTCAGAAGAGACTCTGAAATTTGCTCTTGAATGTAGAGTAGCTAAAGTAAATGGAAGAAATGATAAAAGAGCTGAACAGAAAATTTCAAAGGGTGGGTCAAGAAGACAAAGTAAAGTACTACAATGAAATGTTCAAGGACCTGGTGTTAGAAAACTAAAAGAGAAGAACACACTTGGCATTTCTCAAGCTGAACGAACTGAAGAAAAAATTAAAGTCTCAAGTTGCGATACTGAAGAGTTCTATGGGCAAAATATTGAATGACGCAGGAAGCATCAAAAAAGATTGAAGGAATACACAGTCACTGTTTTTTTTTTTTTTTTTTTTGTACCAATTGGCGTAGTGGTTAAGTGCTATGGCTGCTAACCAAAGGGTTGGCAGTTCGAGTCAGCCAGGCGCTCCTTGGAAACTCTATGGGGCAAGTTCTACTCTGTCCTATAGGGTCGCTATGAGTTGGAATCAACTCGATGGCACTGGGGTGGGTACCAAAAAGAATTGGCTGACATCCAGCCATTTTAGGAAGTAGAATATGATCAAGAACCCATGGTATTGAAGGAAGATGTCCAAGCTTCACTGAAAAAACAAGGATCCAGGAACTGATGGAATACCAATTGAGATGTTTCAACAATACGATGCAGTGCTCGAGGTGCTTATTTGCATATCCTAAGAAATTTGGAAGACAGCTACCTGGCCAACTGATTGGAAGAGATAAATATTTGTGCCCATTCCAAAGAAAGGTGATCCAACTGAATCACCTTTCAATAATCCAGATTATCAAACAATGTCATTAATATGACATGCAAGTAAAATTTTGCTGAAGATCATTCAAAAGCAGTTCCAACAGTGTATCAACAGGGAACTGCCAGAAATTCAAGCTGGATTCAGAAGAGGATGTGGAACCAGGGATGTCATTGCTGATGTCAGATGGATCCTGGCTAAAAGCAGAGATACCAGAAAAACGTTTACCTGTATTTTATTAACTATGCAAAGGCATTCAACTCTGTGGATCATAACAAATTACAGATAACATTGCAAAGAATGGGAATTACAGAACACTTAATTGTGCTCATGAGGAACCTGGATAGACCACGATGCAGTTGTTTGAACAGAACAAGGGGATACTGCGCTGTTTAAAATCAGGAAGGGTATATGACAGGGTTGTATTCTTCACCCATATTTATTCAGTCTGTTTGCTGAGCAAATAATCCAAGAAGATGGATTATCACATGAAGAAGAAGGCTGCATCAAGATTGAAGGAAGACTCATTTACAACCTGTGATATGCAGATAACACAAACTTACCTCCTGAAAGTAAATAGGACTTGAAACACTTACTGATAGAGATCAAAGACCACAGCCTTCAGTATGGATTACACCTCAACATAAAGAAAACAAAAAATCCTCACAACTGGACCAATAAGCAAAATCATGACAAATGGAGAAAATATTAACATTGTCAAGGATTTCATTTTTCTTGCATTCACAATCAACACCCATGGGAGCAGCAGTCAAATCAAATGACCTATTGCATTGGGACAATCTACTGCAAAAGACTTCTTTAAAATCTTTAAAAGCAAAGATGTCACTTTGAGGACCACGGTGCACCTGACCCAAGTCATAGTATTTTCAATCGCCTCATATTCCTTCAAAAGCTGGACAATGACTAAGGAAGACCAAAGAAGAATTGATGCCTTTGAATTATGGTGTTGGTGAAGAGTGTTGAATATACCAGGCACTGGGTTTTTTGGGGCCAAAAGAATAAACGAATTTGTCTTGGAAAAAGTACAGTTAAAATGCTCTGTGAAAGGAGGATGATGAGACTTTGTCTCACGTAGTTTGGATGTTGTGAGAGGGACTGGTCCCCAGAGAATGACATCATGCCTGGTGAAATAGAAGGTCAGTGAAAGAGGAAAACCCTTAACAAGATGGATTGACACAGTGGCTGCAACAATGGGCTTGAACATAGCAAAGACTGTTAATACCACACAAGACCAGGCAGTGTTTCATTCTGTTGTACATAGGGTCACTGTGAGTTGGAACCAACTCAACAGTGCCTAACAACAACAACTAGATTGTATATTTCATTACTCTATTTTAAACTATGTCTGCTTATAGACAAGAAGTCATAAGATGCTATGATTATCTGCTGTTATGGTAGTACCACGTGTACAGAGATGTGGCTGTATTCATGACCAGGCCTCAAGTGCAAGATTTGTTTCTGTGATTTATAAGAGAAAAATCTGGCTTATTTGTTTCTTTACTAACTGAAAGTTTTGGTAGTTTGTATGTATTTGTGTTTATATTTAACATGTGTATAAAAGATACCTAGAACTAAAAAATATCTCCTAGTTGTTATTTATATCTCAATATTAAGATATGTTAGCTGCAAAAGAACCATCCATGTACACTTCCTTTTTAAAAGAAAATATTGCCAAATTTCTGAGTTGACGGCAGTAATAACTAAATATCATCAGAAAAAGCAGAGTTAGAAAAATTAAATTCTTGCTCCCCTTCTACATGTAGAGAGATATCCAAAGTTTTCTGGAGAATATTTAATACATTCAAAGTGTGTTTGATTGACTACGAACCTTTTTTATGTTAAAGCTCAACATCTTCTTTGGTTGAAACAGAAAAAGCAATATGTCCACAAACAAACAAACAATCCAAACACTTTTCCTTATTTTAGTTATATAACAATGGATATGTCCATTTCTACGATTATACTTATGTCATAAAACTGTTATGTTTCCTTTTCTTTACAAGTGTCTGTGAAAATGTATATTGATTTAAATCAATCTATGCTTAATACAACTCAATTCAATAAAATTTTAATACAAGTGAAAGTAATAAATACTTATATTTATTATAAGGAATTATTATATTTCCATAAGGAAATATAAGAAATGGAAAAAATGGATTTTTGTTACAGGGTTTATGTGTCCTTTTTTACGTTTGGTGTTTGATCTACTATTAGAATCATGTAATATCCTTTATCTATGCTTTTCGTCTGTCAGTGGGACATTAGCTATCTACCTCATGATGTTGTGAGGCTTCCCTGTTGAAAATAAAGACCAAAAGTCAGAGAATGTTTATAACCTGCTCAAAAAAGTACAAAGTACATTACTGTAAACTGATATCAGTACAAAGTGATGCTGTACAAGTAC
This sequence comes from Loxodonta africana, assembly GCF_030014295.1. Lineage (NCBI taxonomy): Eukaryota > Metazoa > Chordata > Mammalia > Proboscidea > Elephantidae > Loxodonta > Loxodonta africana. The sequence continues at coordinate 88,573,633 of NC_087346.1, forward strand.
TGATTATAATGAAGTCTTTTTTTTACAGCGTTAGCATTTTTATTTATCAATAGTATTGCTTTATGTGTTTTGCAAAATATACCTGTTGTTTAAAAAAACACAGGCTCTGCCTCTTACCTGGTGAATGTTATGCTAATATTCTTATTTTCTTACAGAAAAACTCCACAATTTGTCTGACTCATTGTTTAAGGAGACAGGTCATACCCACTAAAGTGACAGTAAGTAATATGGCACATAATCTCTATGAAATCTTCATGGAATTTTCAGTGTCATGAGCACTAAAGGGTTAGTTTAAAATGCAAGGACAAGATTGGACCAAAATTTTTGCCAGCGTTTAAACTATTTCCCTGTGAAAACTTCATGATTCAAGAAACGTAACAACAATGGTTGTCATTACTAGCATTCTACCCTTTTCAACTGAATAAACCTATTGCTTTTTAATGTATTTATTGGCAGACAGGGGATGTGTGGGAAATATTCCTTCATATAATCATTGGAATGAAAAATAGACTTGTTACAATGGATTGAAATTAATGTTAGAACCATAGCTGTTAGAGTCAGGAGGAGCTTATGAGATTATCTACGTCAGCCTCCTTTTTTGCCTGACATGAATTCAAGGCCAAGAGTTTTCCCAAGATTACACAGAGGGCTATGGCCGGTGCCTCAACAGAATCCAGGAGCCCTTGCACCCAGTCCAGTCTTCTTTCTACTACGCTAGTTTCAATTATGTAGTTCACCAGCCAGGAACGTTGTGATTCTAGAAGTCACTGGAATTAAATAATTTTTGTCAAACCAATGTTTCTTCTTGCAAAAAATGTGAGGTATATTAAACTCACATGGTATTTAACAAAATATACCGTTGGGCCAAACCAGTTTTATGATTAAGGCAGACAACACCATTTGAAACTGTACCCAGTTATAAGTGAGGAAATGAAGGATGATTTTAATATAGGCATAGCTACTAAACTAGTTAGGCTGGCAGGTCAGAATACTCTAGGACGAGTTCATCCCAAAATTTCTTTCCTTATTCCATCCTTTTCTCACCCACCACACTAGCTTTATAATTACGAAGTCACATTAAGCCTTGACATGTATGCTGTGTTGTTAAAGGTTCTCGAACTTAAGTCACAGAACTATGCTATGGTTTGTTACCTAAAAGTCATAGATTTTTCTGCAAAGTTCTATTTTCATATATGATGTTCCATTGTCAAAAGCTATGTTCTGAAATGTTATTTTAAAATATAGTATTGTAGGTAAGATCATCCTGTTAGATCTTCCTTCTCTTTCCACTCCCAAATCTAAGTACTCTCCATAAAAGATGCTCAGATGCCCTTTTTAAAAAATACTTCCAGAAGAAGAGATTTCATAAACACATAGGATTCCCTTCCCAGTGGTTTAAATAACTGCTCTTCATAAGTATTCAAAACAAGTGCCTTCTGCTGAACCTCCAACCTGTATCTTCCTGTGTAGAACTAAGCGTTGATTCCTGAATTCTTGGGAGAACATTTTAAATCCACTGTAGATTGTCCTACAAGTGATGATCCTTAAGGAAAGAGAGTTAGGAGGTTGGATGAACAGGCTGAGATGCACTTTGAGGAAAAGGAGAATGGAAAAGTGGAGAGGAGAGAGAAATAGAACCTGAGAATAAAAAGGAAGTCATTGCACAAACCGTAAAAAATCATATAAAGTCATAGGTGCTTGATGAAAAGTTTTTTGGATGAAAAAATGATTGGACTTTAGAATAAAAGTTGTATTTCAAAAATAAAGAAAAGGGAGGCTTGATTCCCTTCCCCTATGCACACATGCTTTTTTAAAAAAGTTAAACAACATTATAAGTAATATTTTTTGAGAGGGAGAGGGCACACAAATTTACCATCTTAACACAACTATGTTTATTTTATTATCTGCCAAACTTTGTCCATATCCATGCATGTATTTTACAAAGTTGATATAATAGCATATATAAAATGATACATTTCTCCACCTGAGATTATATTATATATTTTTCGATATATGTGTGGCATAATCATCATTTTTAATGGCTTTTTTTTTTTTTACATTTGAGTCAATACATTGAATAGTCACACCACAAAGACCTTGCCCAGTATGTTAGGCTAGCCTGTTATCAATTAAATTTTATATTAATACCAGGGTTAGGAACTGTAAAGAATGGCATCCTCCTTCTCCCTCACTCCATGAATCCTTTAGCACTGCACTAAGTGAAGATGCCTCTGGCCATCTCTCCTTTCCTGTACTTTGCTTCTTTCCCCTTAATGCATGTGTTTTTTTCCCTCCTTCCCTATACTGCTTTTTGTTTCTTCCCCACTGATTCAGCATCTCTCAGCTACCATCTTTCCCAGCTGCTTGCACTGAGTCCTCCTTGCTCCTTTTTATTAAAATGCTCTGATACCTTCAACTTCTTCATAGAATGCTCCCTCATCATCTTACTAAAGTCTGGATGCTCCTGTCTAAAATATCACTTTGTTGTAGCCCTTTCAAGTGATTACTCTTTTTCCCTGGCTCTAATAAAAAAAAAAAATTAATACAGAGTCAGAATTCATCCAAATCTCAACTAAAAGTTCCCAAATATTTGTGTAGTTTCCCAGCAATTACTTGTGCACACTAGCATATAAAAGTACATTTCTTTGAGGCTCATGCCTCTATACCACACACTGCCCCTCCTAATTACTACCAACCTCTTGATCACTCCCCACATTTATTGAGGTACTAGGCACTTGGCTCAAAATAGACCCCTCCACCCAACTCCTATCTTCATTGTGGTCAATTTTTAACATCCAAGTGAATGATCCACACTACACCCTACCTTAATTCTTTGAACTCATAAGCCTGAATGACCGTAAGATCTATTGCAATCTAAAAATTCAATTTCTATTTTATTAAATCTCTCAGAGTCTCCATATTATCACAGCATACCAGCCCTCTGAAGACCACACTTCCTTCCAAACACAAAGCTTGGGCTTCATTATAGGTAGTGTAAACTGCTTTTCCATTATTATCATTCTCAATTCCTAGTCCTTAGCTTGCAGCCTATCAACTGAGCAAACTCCCAAACCTAGATTAACTCTTGATTCAGTGGTTTTTCTCCTATGTCTGGAAGTAGTTAACATATTTAGAGAAAATGCATTCAACCATATATATTAATATCATTAGAAATTTGAGCTAACTCATCTCAGTTGTACCATTGGTGCCACCAGATAATTCTTTTACTTCTCTTTGAAAAACACTTTCTTCCAACCTTTTCAATAATTGTTCCAGCATCTCAATATTCCCTTCATGACTTAAAATAGACTCTTCCTACTCTCTTTGGTTATAACTACATCAAGAAAACAGAAGAGATTACCTAAAATTCCCACAGAGTCACGTTTATATTAATTAATGTTGGGATTATTCTTTGCCTCCTTCCTTTCTGTCTTATCAGGGTAGTTTTTATCCATTAAAGACCAGAACTTACATTTTATTATTGATTATCCCCTCCTATGGCTTAGTGTTTAAGAGCTCGGCTGCTAACCAAAAGGTCTGCAGTTCAAATCCACCAACTGCCCCTTGGAAACCTATGGTCTTTTAGTTATGAGTTATGAGTCTGAACAGACTTGACAGCATTTAACAATAACAAGATTCTGCCCTAAATGTTGGCTCACCACTTACCCTCTCTATCCATTATTTTCATTCTCTCTCTCTGCTGGTTTCTTCCAGTCAGGCTATAAACATGTTCACTATTCTTTCATAGAAAAGGAAGGAAGGAAGGAAGGAAGGAAGGAAGGAAGGAAGGAAGGGAGGGAGGGAGGGAGGGAGGGAGGGAGGGAGGGAGGGAGGGAGGGAGGGAATGGAGGATCTTAAGAGTCTGTCCCTTTAAACACCACACTATGAAAGTTGAAATTAGCTTAGATTCTGCCCTTTTCCTCACCTGTAAATTCTGTCGTTATTATCTCTTGAATCTCTCCCTTCTATTCCTGCTGCTATTGCCCTGCCTAGAGTCTCATCGTCTCCTATCTGGGCTGTTAGAAAAATCTCAGATTGATCTTCTATCTTCCATTCTTGACCATTCTAATTTGTTCTTCTGTAACTCCCTTTCAAATACCTCTAATTTTTCAATCTCCTACAGCAAGGATACTTAATCTAAAGCCCAACAACTTGGATAGGACAAAAATTTTCATCTTCATTTTCACTAATTTTGAACAGAAATTTAGTATTTTTTTCTATCATGAATAATAATAATAAAACCAAACCCATTACTGTTGAGTCAATTCTGACCCAATGAGACCCTACTGCAACCCTATAGGATAAAGTAAAACTGCCCCATATGGTTTCCAAAGAACAGCGGTGGATTAGAACTGATGATCTTCTGGTTAGCAACCAAATGCTTAACCACTGCGCCACCAAGGCTCCATTATAAATATTGGTGAAATAAACAGTAATATTAGCAGTACCAGTGACTTTGTCACTAAGACGGATCGTAGATATTTTTATTTAATGGTTATTGCAGGTATATCATTAAAATACACTGACCACAACTTTTAAATTATATGTTAATATACCAATTGTAGATCCTTTTATTTAATGTGTTATGAGAAAAGTGTACTTGTTATTATATAACAACTTAAAAAATATTTTCGTAAATAATTTTTTAAGAGTTCACAAGGAGAGCATGGTGGATTCAACCTGCCAACCTTTTGGTTAGCAGCTGTAGCTCTTAACCACTATATCACCAGGGTTTCCTTTTAAAAATATATTTCTATATATTGGTCCTTTGCAATTCTGTTGCTGTTAGGTGCTGTCGAGTCAGTTCCAACTCATAGCGACCCTATGCACATCAGAACAAAACACTGCCCAGTCCTGTGTCATCCTTACAATCCTTGTTATGCTTGAGCCCATTGTTGCAGCCATTGTGTCAATCCACCTCATTGAGGGTCTTCTTTTCCGCTGACCCTGTACTTTGCAAAGCATGATGTCCTTCACCAGGGCCTGATCCCTCCTGACAACATGTCCAAAGTATGTAAGACGCAGTCTCACCATCCTTGCTTCTAAGGAGCATTCTGGTTGTACTTCTTCCAAGACAGATTTATTCGTTCTTCTGGCAGTCCATGGTATATTCAATATTCTTCGCCAACAGCACAATTCAAAGGCATCAGTTCTTCTTTGGTCTTCCTTATTCATTGTCCAGCTTTCACATGCCTATGATGCGATTGAAAATACCATGGTTTGGGTCAGGCGCACCTTAGCCTCCAAGGTGACATCTTTGCTCTTCAACACTTTAAAGAAGTCTTTTGCAGCAGATTTACCCAATGCAATGCATCTTTTGATTTCTTGACTGCTGCTTCCATGGCTGTTGATTGTGGATCCAAGTAAAATGAAATCCTTGACAACCTCAATCTTTTCTCCGTTTATCATGATGTTGCTCATTGGTCCAGTTGTGAGGATTTTTGTTTTCTTTATGTTGAGGTGCAATCCATACTGAAGGCTGTGGTCTTTGACCTTCATTAATAAGTGCTTCAAGTCCTCTTCACTTTCAGTGAGCAAGGTTGTGTCATTTGCATAACAAAGGTTGTTAATGAGTCTTCCTCCAATCCTGATGCCCCGTTCTTCTTCATATAGTCCAGCTTCTCATATCATTTGCTCAGCATACAGATTGAATAGGTATGGTGAAAGAATACAGCCCTGATGCACACCTCTCCTGACTTTAAACCAATCAGTATCCTTTTGTTCTGTCCAAACAACTGCCTCTTGATCTATGTAAAGGTTCCTCATGAGCACAATTAGGTGTTCTGGAATTCCTGTTCTTTGCAACGTTATCCATAATTTGTTATGATCCACACAGTCGAATGCCTTTGCATAGTCAATAAAACACAGGTAAACATTCTTCTGACATCAGGATCCATCTGACATTGGCAATGATATCCCTGGTTCCACGTCCTCTTCTGAAACCGGCCTGAATTTCTGGCAGTTCCCTGTCCATATACTGCTCCAGCCATTTTTGAATGATCTTCAGCAAAATTTTGCTTGCATGTGATATTAATGTTACTGTTCTATAATTTCCACATTCGGTTGGATCACCTTTCTTGGGAATAGGCATAAATATGGATCTCTTTCAGTCAGTTGGACAGGAAGCTGTCTTCCATATTTCTTGGCATAGACATTGAGCACCTCCATCTGCTGCATCTGTTTGTTGAAACATCTCAATTGATATTCCATCAATTCCTGGAGCTTTGTGTTTCACCAATGACTTCAGAGCAGCTTGGACTTCTTCCTTCAGTACCATCGGTACCTGATCATATGCTACCTCTTGAAATGGTTGAACATCAACTAACTCTTTTTGGTATAATGACTCTGTGTATTCCTTCCATCTTCTTTTGATGCTTCCTGTGTTGTTTAATATTTTCCCTGTAGAATCCTTTACTATTGCAACTCGAGGCCTGAATTTTTTCTTCAGTTCTTTCAGCTTGAGAAACACCGAGAGAGTTCTTCCCTTTTGGTGTTCCGTCTCTAGCTCTTTGCACATGTCATTATAATACTTTACTTTGTCTTCTCGAGCCGCCTTTTGCAATCTTCAGCCCTTTTACTTCATCAATTCTTCCTTTTGATTTAGCTGCTCGACGTTCGACAGCAAGTTTCAGAGTCTCCTCCAACATCCATTTTGGTCTTTTCTTTCTTTCCTGTCTTTTCAATGACCTCTTGCTTTCTTTATGTATGATACCCTTGATGTCATTCCACAATTCATCTGGTCTTCCGTCACTAGTGTTCAATACATCAAATCTATTTTTCAGATGGTCTCTATATTCAGGTGGGATATACTCAAGGTCACATTTTGGATCTCGTGGACTTGTTCTGATTTTCTTCAGTTTCAGCTTGAACTTGCATATGAGCAATTGATGGTCTGTTCCACAGTCGGCCCCCCGGCCTTGTTCTGACTAATGATATTGAGCTTTTCCATCATCTCTTTCCACAGATGTAGTCAATTTGATTTCTATGTGTTCCATCTGGCGAGGTCCATGTGTATATTTGCCGTTTATGTTGGTGAAAGAAGGTATTTCCAATGAAGAAGTCGTTGGTCTTGCAAAATTTTATCATTCGATCTCTGGCATTTTTTCTATCACCAAGGCCATATTTTCCAACTACTGATCCTTCTTCTTTGTTTCCAAGTTTCCCATTCCAATCACCAGTAATTATCAATGCATCTTTGTTGCATGTACGATCAATTTCAGATTGCAGCAGCTAATAAAAATCTTCTATTTCTCTACCTTTGGCCTAGTGGGTGGTGGGTTAATTAGAATAATAGTCATATTAACTGGTCTTCCTTGTAGGCATATGGATATTATCCTATCACTGACAGCATTGTACTTCAGGATAGATCTTGAAATGTTCTTTTTGACAATGAATGCAACACCATTCCTCTTCAAGTTGTCATTCCCAGCATAGTAGATTATATGATTGTCTGATTCAAAATGGCCCATACCAGTCCATTTCAGCTCACTAATGCCTAGGATATTGATGTTTACGTGTTCCATTTCATTTTTGACGATTTCCAATTTTCCTAGATTCATACTTTGTACATTCCAGGTTCCGATTATTAATGGATGTTTGCAGTTCTATGTATTCTATATTGTGCATCTAAAATCATTGTTAGAAGAATGGGTATATAGCATTCACCAGACTGCAGAATATGTCCATAAGCATGGCACAAAAGAGATCAGAATTCCCTGATGCAGTGCGATGAATTGCTTTTATATGGTCTTTCCTGCACAGTTTTGTGATTGGGTGAGACTGTGCAGTTAATGTGCACCTGGCTCACCAAGGGAATTGGAGAGCTTACTAATAATGCAAATAAAGTGCATGGCACACTTGTGAGGATGGGACCATACAAATAAGGTATATGGAAACTCAATGAGGGGATAGGTCAGTTTTGCCATCCCACTAGGCTTGAAATGAGCCAACCCAGCTGTGGAAAGGGGAGAACTCACTAACACCAAGAAGAGAGATGGGAGCAGAGAGTATCCTTTGCACCTGGGCTCCCTGTGATGAGAACCTCCTATACTCAGGAGACAGAGAGAGAGAGCTGTAGCACCAGAGATGGTGCAAGATGGTGAGAAGTGGCAGCAGAGAAATGGCAGTAGCAGAACCAGGAAACCTGGTCCACAGAGCAAGGCAGTTACAGTGGGTATGCTGACCCGTGGAGTGAGAGAGCTGAACTCTTTTTTGCAATAGGCTTCCTGGCAGAGTGGGGTGCCCCCAGGTACTTATTGGCAGAGCTAAAGACCTTTGTAGACAAGGATCAGCTTGGTGAAGGGAAGGACAACACACAATACAGGGGAAACCAGCAGAACTGGACCTAAGCAAAAGCTAAGAAGTTTCTGGACACATCCAAACACTTCGTGGGACAGAGTAACTGAGGCCAGGGCCTAAGGACTATAGTTTCTGGAGACATCTAGGTCAATTGGCATAACAAAGTTTATTAAGAAAATGTTTTGCATCCCAGTTAGGTGAGTGGTATCTGGGGTCTTAAAAGCTTGTGAGCTGCCATCTAAGATCTATCAATTGGTCCCATCCCACTTGGTTCAAAGAAGAATGAAGAACACCAAAGACATAAGGAAAATACTAGACCAAGAGACTAAAGGACCACATAAACCAGAGACTCCACCAGCCTGAGACCAGAAGAACTAGATGGTGCCTGGCTACCACCAATGACTGCCCTGACAGGGAACATAACAGTCCCAAATTGAGCTGGAGAAAAGTGTGGAGCAGAACTCAAATTCATATAAAAAGGCCAGGCTTAATGATCTGACAGATACTAGAGGAATCCCTGAAACTATGGCCCCTGGATGCTCTGTTAATCCAGAACTGAAACCATTCCTGAAGCCCACTCTTCAAACAAAGATTAGACAAGACTATAAAACCAAAAATAATACACGTGAGGCATGTGCTTCTAAGTTCAACCAGATACATAAGACCAAATGGGTAGCTCCTGTCTGGAGGCAGGATGAGAAGGCAGGAAGGGATAGGAACTAGTTGAATTGACACAGGGAACCCAGTGTGGAAAAGGAGAGTGTGTTGTCACATTGTGGGAATTTCAACTAATGTCACAAAACAATATGTGTATAAATTTTTTATGAGAAATCAACTTCTGCTGTAAGCTTTTACCTAAAGCACACGCACACAAAAAAAAGGCCTTTGTAACACTTGCCCAAGCAGGGCAGAGGCCCAGCTGAGGAGCCAAGGTGTTGTGGGGCTGAGGGACTGAGGTCTAGAGAGAGGCCTACCTACAGGCACAGCTGAGAAGAGGCTGTCCTGATCAAAGAACTGCATCCTGAGTCATTTCTGATTCTGAATTGTAACTTGTTCCTTTCCTAATAAACTCCATAACTGTGAGTACGGTCTGTGAGTTCTGTGTGGCCATTGCAACAAATTATCAAACCCAGCAGAGAAGTAGAGAGTGCCGTGGGAGGAACGGCTGGTGTCAGACCTGGTAAAAAGGTTGGGAGGGGAGGTATGTTTGACCTCCACCTCACAGTAATCAGCTTTAAACTGTTAATCTTGGTCCTCATTCCCCTCTTATGAAGTTAGAGGAGGTCAGATGCCCCCATGCTGCCGTTTTTATACTTGACCTTTAGAAAAAATAAGTCCAGTTTCTTGATGTGCAAGAATTTCATGCTTATCCTTTTCCCATTTTCTATTTTAATCTCCCATTTTGGTTTCATCCCATTTGCCACCTTCACCTCCATTCTCTCTTTTAGTTTAAAAAAAAAAAAAGTACTAGCAGTGCTCTGAACATACTGTGATATCTAAAACGCAATTGAATTTCTTTGTGTAAGTGCTCTTCTCTCCTTATCATTTTAGCAAGTTTGCTTTCTAAAGCTGTTTTAACAACTTACCATATCTCTGGAATACGTGGATACTGAATTTTCACTAAAATAGACTAAAGGTATTAAACTAGTTCAAAAGATGGAAAATAAAGTCTTGTTTTGGTATTGTGGTTGGTAAAATTCTAAAATGATCCACTGAGTCATTTCCTGCCTTAATCGATAGGACAGTAAACATGATGAGGTATCTATCATGCCCATGACTATGTTACTTTACATGACAAATGGGATTTTGTAAGTGTAATTAATGTTACTAATTAGGTGACTTTGAGTTAATCAAAAGGGAGACTATCTGAGTAAGTCTAATCTAATCACATAAACCCTTTAGAAGCAGAGAATGTTCTCTGCCTATAGCAGAAGAGGAAGTCAGAGAGATTCAAAGTGTGAGGAAGGTTCAGTGCACTCTTGAAGATAGAGGGGCACATGTGTCAAAAAATGTGAGCAACCTCTATAAACTGAGGTCGCCACTGGCTGACAGCCAACACAGAAATGGGAACCTCAGTCCTACAATCATAAGAAATGAGCTTAGAAGTGATTTTTCCCCAGAGTCTCCAGATAAGAGCCCAGCCAGGCTGATGCCTTGATTTTAGCCTCCTGAGACACTAAGCAGAGAACCCAGTAGAGCCTGTCCAGATTCTGACCTACAGAACTATGAAGTAATAAATGAGTATTGTTTTAAGCTGCTAAATTTGTGATAATTTGTTGCACAGCAATACAAAATTGATTTGTTGTTGTTGTTAGATGCTGTCGAGTCGGTTCCGACTCATAGCGGCCCTTTGTACCACAGAATGAAACACTGCCCAGTGCTGTGCCATGTTCACAATCATTATGCTTGAGTCCATTGCTGCAGCCACTGTGTCAATCCATCTCGTTGAAAGTCTTCCTCTTTTCTGCTGACCCTGTACTTTACCAAGCATGATGTCCTTCTCCAGGGACTGATCCCTCCTGAAAACATGTCCAAAGTATGTAAGACACAGTCTTGTCATCCTTGCTTCTAAGGAGCATTCTGGTTGTACTTCTTACAAGACAGATTTGTTCATTCTTTTGGCAGTCAATATTCTTCACCAACACCACAATTCAAAGGTGTCAATTCTTATTTGGTCTTCCTTATTCATTGTCTGCCTTCCTCATGCGTATGATGTGATTGAAAATACCATGGCTTGGGTCTACATAATTTTGATTTACTAGCCAATTGGAGCATTTCCCCACATGTCCATTTATTAATTGTAATTGTGTGTTCCAGTTTGCCAAAAACATTTTTTTAATGCGGAAAAAAAAAATGCAGAAGTGCAGATTAAATATGCAAAGGAATGTTAATTTTCAAATTGGCCTAAAAAAAGACACAATGAGTCTTGAATCCCAAAGTATTTGCTGAGATGCAGGTGAGTGCATTTGATGGCATCATAGTTTCTGTCCTATCTAACAGGAAAAATGGAAAATCCAAAATAAGCAAAACTAAAACCAGAGGCTTACTTGAAGGAGAAAGGTGAGTCAAGTCTTGTTCAGGTAGTATAGGGACTATAGAAATAAAGGTAAAACTTCCTGTAGGTGTTTACTTCAGAGAACTGGCTTTAGTCACCATGAGTCAGAATCTACTCTAAGGCAACTAACTGTTTGTTTAACAGGCTTTTAGAATCTGTGGATCCTGAGTAAAGAGATTTCAGTTAAGATGGGAAAATAAAAAACATTTTGCATCAATTTCTATTTTAAAAGGCTTCATTCACTAGCTGCTTCTCTCTATGTGCACTTCTTTTTGGCCATATGGGTGGCTACATCCTTTGATTTAGCCATATTTTCTTTTATGTCAATCCAATCGTTTTTTTCTCCACTGCATCTTTGCTGCACTCCCTAAAATATCCTTTCCTTTCTTTATATTGGCCTCACTCAATCTAAGATCTGCCTCACTGTAAGTTTCCAGTCATTTAAACTCTGATCCTTCTTCAGAGTAGACAAAAATGAATTACTGGAGCAGACACATGTACCATTGCATTAAGAAAAGCAAGTCCAGGGCCATCAAGTGTCTCATGAAAACCTCTGACTGCGTTCTCAGGTTTACCTCTGAAAGAGATGAATGAATGGTAGGGCCAGCAGGTCAGATTTGTACTGATGCAGAATAAACTGCTACCTCTGGAATACCAAAAACCAAACCAAACCCGTTGCCATCAAAATAAAGACAAATAAAAAACATCTCAGAACATCAAAGGGTGTTGCTTTAAGTTTTGGACCTGACATTGTCTCTTGCTTAATTAGCCAGAACCGGAAAATTCTTATTTCCTGAGACAAGACATATCAAGCGATTCTTCACCTCAAATCATACTAAAGTTTACCCATCCCAACTTGTTAAACTAGTTTACTTTAAATCCCTAAGTGTTCTTACTTTACTCAGCTTACAAATCTGAAAGAATGACCGGGATTCTACTCACTTAACCAGAAGTTTCAAAGCAGCACAGAGGCCGAGGAGCTTGCATTCTCAACAGAGAACAATGTATCAGTAAGTTAAATTTTATTTTCAGATTTGAAAAATTTATTTTGGTTTCCAGTTCAGGAAATTATTCTGAATTGTGAGTTTAATAGTTTTGTTTTTTTCTCTAGTTTGAGAAAATAATGCCATAGTAATTATCTCATTCTTACATTATATCTTTCAATTAAAATCCAAAGAGTTAAACTTTTCAAATTCTAAACAATATGCTACTACTCTTTATTTCAGAAAACAGTGATGATGATTTTATATTTAGAATTTGAAAAGTTTAACTCTTTGGGTTTTAATTGAAAGATATAATGTGAGAACGAGAATTACAGAAAGAAGGAGAAAAAAAAAGAATATGAGGAGAAATTGTGTGAGTGAGTTTGGAGGAGTGGAAGAATGGGGCAAGGAAGAAAGTGTTTCTCACCCTCAGTTTAGAATATATTGTGAGTTTTCTTAAATTAGGCATTTAGTCGATACACTGAAAAGGAAGGAGATATTCATGTTGTGTAGGAGGGTATTGTATTTTAACTCCTGTTCTGATATTGGTAAGTATAACCAAAACTCCAAAAAATGAGTAAGAATTTTAATGTCCTTTGAGAAATTTTTTGTCTTTAAAAATTAAAAAAAAAAAAAGAACATAAGGATATAAAAACTGAAAAGCAAATAAATGATCCTAACATCTTTAAAAAATATATTTGGAAGAAAGTCTATAGAAAATAAACCTTAAACATTTTTAGTTCTCAACTCCCTGTCTAGTCCATTCTGTATTTTTCCAGCTTATTTTAACTGGTAGCATTGAGTCATTTTTGAACATTGATTTTTCATGTACAAATATGATGTCAATTAGTACAAATTACTAAAGATAATGAATGAATTACAAATCTCTTTTCTAATGGTGTTTAACCAGAGTTATACTTTTTCTTTATTGGTGATAACTGGATATTTGTGTATAAAACTCAATTATAGTACACATGGGTTTCTAGACTACAATTCCCCTAATCAATTTATTTCTTTATAATCATTCAAAATATTTGCCTTTATACCTACTTACTTTAGAATCCAAATTAAGGGCTAGGTTGTTAAAAAGCAAAACAAAACAAAAACAAACTTTTCATGCTAAATTCATCTCATTTCTAGAACTGACCAGCACACATTAAGATTTACTATTAAAACAGACAGTAATAGAAACAAGATACATTATTATTATATTTTCTAACTAAAAAGTATCTCCAAGCTATTAGGAGAAAAAGATAGTGGCATGCCAATAAGGATAATTCAATTAATCCTTTTTTCCCCCTCTGTGATATCACTAATCTCCTGTATTTATTCAAGAACTACTGTGTGCCAGGTACTGTTATTAATATTGGGGGCATAATAATGAATAAACATACAGTTTTATTAAATTTCTTTTAAGGATCATGGGAATGTCAATTCTGTAATATATCTGGCTAAAGGGAAAAGAAATCCATCAGAAAAATAAAGAGAAAAATGAAAGTGACATAAAAAGAGCGAGGCAGGTAAAACAGAATGAAAAGAAAAATCTGCAGCAAGAAGACCTACATCTGGTCTATAGTGTCTCTCCCTACCTTTTCGTTTCCCTCCATTTTTCAAGATTTTCAGTATTGTTCCTTCCAGGTCCTAGCTCCTTGAAAAGTCCACAGTCCCATTCCCTATTCAGATAAACCAGTCTGCCTATTTATATATTTTTGCAGGATTAGGTTTGGTTTGGATTTTTTTTTGGTTCATAAGGAGATTGAGGGGTGAGGGTGATGGGTCCCATTGATAATCAGTGGCTTGGCGTAATTTAAGTCTCAAAGGGTTTCCTCATTTAGAATACTTAAATAGATCTTCATTTATTATTTTTAGCCACTTCTGAGTAATTTGAACAAAACACAGTATCTTATTCTTTGTTATACAAGCCAATACCTAGTAGAATACTTGACAATATATGTTAGTTGAACCAGTTAATTATTCTTCAAATTTATTTGGCACCAACTAGTTTGGGGCAGGACCAGGCAGCATTTTTGTTCTGTTGTACAGATGGCTGCTGTGAGTCGGAACCGACTCAACAGTAGTAACAACAACAACTAATTTCCAATCTTACTGACAAAGATCAAAGACTACAGCCTTCAGTATGGATTGCACCTCAACATAAAGAGAACACAAATCCTCACAACTTGACCAATAAGTAACATAATGACAAATGAAAAGATTGAAGCTGTCAAGGATTTCATTTTACTTGGATCCACAATCAATGCCATGGAAGCAGCAGTCAAGAAATCAAAAGACACATTGCATTATGCAAACCTGCTGAAAAAGACCTCTTTGAAGTGTTGAAAAGCCAAGATGTCACTTTGAGGTGTGCCTGATCCAAGCTGTGGTATTTTTACATATGCATGCAAAAGCTGGACAATGAATAAGGAAGACCAAAGAAGAACTGATGCCTTTGAATTAAAGTGTTGGTGAAGAATATTGAATATATCATTGACTGCCAGAAGGATGAACAAATCTGTCTTGGAGGAAGTAAAGCCAGAATGCTTCTTAGAAGTGAGGATGGTGCGACTTAGTCTCATGTACTTTGGACATGTTATCAGGAGGGAACAGGAAGGACAATGTCTTAGTTATCTAGTGCTACTATAACAGAAATACCACAAGTGGATGGCTTTAACAAAGAGAAATTCATCCTGTCACAGTCTAGGAGGCTAAAAGTCCAAATTCAGGGTGCCACCTCCAGGGGAAGGCTTTGTCTCTCTGTGTGCTCTGAGGGGAGATCCTTGTCATCAATCTTCTCCTGGTCTAGCAGCTTCTTAGTGGAGGGACCCCAGATCCAAAGGATGCACTGTTCTCCTGGCTAGTGTTTCTTGATAGTATGAGGGCCCTCTGTCTCTCTGCTTGCTTATCTCTTTTATATCTCAAAAGAGATTGACTTAAAACACCACCTAATCTTGTAGATTGAGTCCTGCCTTATTAACATAACTACCGCTAATCCCATCTCATTAATGTTATAGAGGTAGGATTTACAACACATAAGAAAATTACATCAGATGACAAAATGGTGGACAATCACTCAATCACACAGGAATCATGGCCCAGCCAAACTGATACACATATTTGGGTGACACAATTCAATCCATAACAGACATCAAGTTTGTCATTCAAAGAGAGTAAGACCCTCACTGAGATGGATTGACACAGTGGCTGCAACAATGGGCTCAAACATAGCAAGGTTTGTGAAGATGGCACAGGACCAGGCAGTATTTTGTTCTGTTGTACGTAGGGTCACTATGAGTTGGAACCATCTTGATGGCATCTAACAACAACGATTTCCAACCTAAAATTCACCAGCTACTGAGTAATTGGAGCTCTGGTGGTACAGTGGTAAAGAACTTGGCTGCTAACCAAAAGGTTGGCAGTTCAAATCCACCAGCCCTTCCTTGGAAACCCTATAGGGCAATTCTACTCTGTCCTATAGGATTGCTATTGACTCGGCAGCCAAGGGTTTGGTTTCAGGTTTTTGGTTGTTTGGACTCATTAGCTACTGCTCTAGTCATCTGGATTTTATAGCATTTTAAAAATACCTTTTTATACAGAAATATTTTGTTTACTTTTCCAGTAAGCCATTTGGATATAGATGGTAATGTAAATATAGATGTTCACCCTTTGGTTAGCAGCCGTAGTAGCACTTAACCACTACACCACCAGGGTTTTCAATAAAGATGTAGATATGATTATAATGTTTAGTCCTTGTTTTCTTTCCTAAAACAATTATGAAATAGAGTCTTTGTATTATCTTATTCTTACGATGATGTTCTAAGTAATTATATGTTTTTCTTTGTCTCACACAGATAGATTAGAGTCCATTTTCATGTAGTAATGCCCATCAACAGATTTTTAGGCTATTGCCCACATCAATTATAAAGTCAAGTTTTGGTTTTATAAGTGTAAGCATAAAAGGACTTTGCCAAGTGAAAACATGTAAATGTAGAAAACAGGGACTAATGAAGTTAATTTGAAAACCAAATTTGTCATTTAAGTGGGAGGCTTTCTTTATCTTCTGTGATAGTGCCTTAAGCTCTAGGAGTTCAGATCTGTCAATAGAGGACTAGGACAAAAAAAAAAAAAAAAAAAGGACTAGATACAAGAAAATTCAGAAAACAGATCACCCCAAACAGAATAAGAATGTTTAAGTAGCATAATTCCAGAGTTAAAAAAATTAATTAAAGCTTTATCTATCTAATCTATCTATCTATCTACATACAATACACTCACATACATATATAAAAAAAAAAAGGACGGCTGTTCGAATCCACCAGGCGCTCCTTGGAAACTATGGGGCAGTTCTACTGTGTCCTCTAGGGTCACTATGAGTCGGAATCGACTCGATGGAAGTGGGTTGTTTTTTTAATATACATATATATGTTCTGATAAAATTTTAATTCATTAATTCATTTAGTACATTCATATTTTTCTATAATATATATACTATATATATGCATATATTGAGACTTAAGACACAACCAAATATGTGTTCGTATATGCTTAAGTTTTTTTTTTACAGGAAAATGTTGTGATAAATTAATTTAAACCTATTATATATGTATATATATTTTTTAATTTCTTCTGCGTAAACACTTGCATAATTCCTGGAATGTCCATCTTATGAGTAAGAAACTGCTCTACTTTTTTTTCACTTGAATATGCCGTATAAAAAAATCAAATCAAATCCACTGTCATCGAGTTGATTCCAACTCACAGCGACCCCATAGGATAGAATAGAACAGCCCTACAGGGTTTCTAAGACTGTAAATATTTAGGGACACAGACTGTCACATCTTTTTTTCCTCAGAGCGGCTGGTGGGTTCTAACCACTGAACTTTTGGTTAGCAGCCAGGCACTTAACCACTGTACCATGAGGGCTCCCTCAATATGCTCTATGCCTTGGATAACTGACTTTTAGTTCTTTCCTCAGGGAATGGCATTCTCTACAGCCCTCTCAATTAGGGGTTTCTTATCATTCCATGCTCCAAAATACTTCAGGATTGAATACTTATTCTGTATACTCCTCACATCTTAAGCCATCTCAGACCATTATTTTCTACACTCCTGTAAAAACGCTTCGCTCCTAAGGCTCACACAATTCTCTTATAACACCTTCTTTCCTTCCTCATTGCTGTCTGTACAGACCCAATGTCTATTTCCCCATTTATTGAAGACTCTGGCACTTGCTCTCCTTTTCTATTCCAAGTCCTACATTTATCTTAGGTGGGTGGCATCAGTGCCAATATGGTCAATCTCCGATGTTCTAGTCATTTATTTCCTTGACCTTCTCTTTTCTATAATCTTCTCCTCAACCTCCCTGCAAATACTATTCTTATTTCCACATTATGGACTTTTTCATAATTTGGAATTACTCTATCTAAATCATAATTTTGGACATCTTTCAGTACAGTCTTATTGTTGATAGGTTGTTGTTAAGTGCTGTCGAGTTGATTCTGACTCATAGTGACCCTATGTACAACAGAAAGAAAAATTGCCTGATGCTGCGCTGTTGTGTTTGAGCCCATTGCTGCAGCCGTCGTGTCAATCCATCTCATTGAGGGTCTTCCTCTTTTTCCCTGACCCTCTCCTTTACCAAGCATGATGTTCTTCTCCAGGGATTGATCTCTCCTGATAGATAACATGCCCAAATTATGTGAGACGTAGTCTCACCATCCTTGCCTCTAACGAACGTACCGGCTATACTTCTTCCAAGACAGATTTGTTTGTTCTTCTGGCATTTCATGGTATATTTAATATTCTTTGCCAACACCATAATTCAAAAGCATCAATTCTTCTTCAGTCTTCTTTATTTATATTCCAGCTTTCACATGCATATGAGGCACTTGAAAACACCATGGCTCGAGACAGGTGCACCTTAGTACTTAAAGTGACATCTTTGCTTTTTAATACTTTAAAGAGATCTTTTGCAGCAGATTTTCCCAATGCAATGTGTTGTTTGATTTCTTAACTGCTGCTTTCATGGGCACTGACTGTGGATCCAAGTAAAATGAAATCCTAGACAACTTTAATCTTTTCTCCATGTATCTTGATGTGGCTTATTGGTGCAATTGTGATGATTTTGGTTTTCTTTCTGTTGAGGTGTAATCCATACTGAAAGCTGTGGTCTTTGATCTTCATCAGTAAATGCTTCAAGTCCTCTTCACTTTCAGCAAGCAAGGTGTGTCATCTGCATATTGCAGGTTGTTAATGAGACTTCTTCCAAGACTGACGTCTCATTCTTCTTCATATGTCCAGCTTCTTGGGTTATTTACTCAGCATACAGATCGAATAAGTATAATGAAAGGATACAACCCTGGTGCACACCTTTTCTGATTTTAAACATCTTAGTATCCCCTTGTTCTGTTTGGATGGCTGCCTCTTGGTTCATGTACAGGTTCCTCATGAGCACAATTAAGTGTTCTGGAATTCCCAGTCTTCAAAATGTTATTCATAATTTATGATCTACACAGTCAAATGTCTTTGCATAGTCAATAAAACACAGATAAACATCTTTCTGGTATCCTTTGCTTTTAGCCAGAATCCATCTGACATCAGCAATGATATCCTCGGTTCTATGTCCTCTTCTGAATTCTGCTTGAATTTCTGGCAGTTTCCTGTTGATGTACTTCTGTAACCCCTTTTGAATTATCTTCAGCAAAAGTCTCAGTTACTAATATATCAGCTTTTTTTTTTTAAGCCACTGTTCTATGAATTCTTCATATCCATCAGCTGCCCACCATAATCAAACACATATTCATCTTTGCTTTTCTTCTGATTCTTAAGTTCATCGTTTCAAAAAAAAAAAAAAAATCCCAATGAGACCTTAAACTCCACAAAATTATCTTTTGCCAGAGTCCTTTCATCATCCATACTTGTTAAATTCTCGGGAGAATCTATCTATCTGAACAATGGTCCATCTCCACCCAGATCACTGAGGAATGCTACAGAAAATCTCACAAATGTGCAGGAGGTGTTCATTCATCTGGACCTTCAACTTTGCTCACCATTTCTACTATATCCTCCTACTCAAACTCCCATTTTCCACAATGACTATTTCCAACTTTTTCAATCCCCTCAAATTTCCAGTCTCACTACCCACCTCTAGTCTTTCTAACCACTTCAGAGGGGTGGGAATTCCTTCAAGTTCCTGATATCTAACCAACAAACTTATCCACATTCATTCATACTCTTAAGAGGATGCCTACAGTATGTCCAAGCTCCCACAATTTACTAGGTTGAACCATATGAAAATGCCAATATGCAGCCTTTTACCTACAAGAATGGCCTTTCCATAAGGGCCAAACTAATAGTTTAGAATCCATAATCTATCAAATATGCTCTAGATCCAATCCCCCTCCAACTTTAGAATCTCTAATGGCTCGTTTCCACCATTGTAAGTGTACTCAAAACTCTTCTGCCTAAATAATAATAACAATTTTATCATTGTCCTACCCATTGCTGCCTTGTCTCTCTCTTTCTATACACAGTCAGACTGATTTATTTCATTTAGAGTAATGCTTCAAGGTTCATCCAAGGTTGTATTCTAGGGTTTTATCACACTTTGATTTGGATTACTAACTGTTCTGAGAATAGACAAGACAGAACAGTTTACTGCATACCCACTTGTAAGCTAATTAAGTCTCTTCACTGAAGGGTGTTAGGTCTCTTCAACAGAAATAATCATTTCCTGGCCTCCAGCTCTTTTTTGAGGTGCCCTAAAATCAAGCCCAGATAGCCTACAACCTCGCTATCTGCATAAATACACCATGTGACACAGACATACCTCTCCTACATGGTCTTCTGGTGGTTCCACTATGAAGCTTTGTCTGCCATGACTACTCTACATAGTACTAGAAACTCTTAATTCCTGCTGTATTCTACTCCTATTAGTCTTGGAGCTCTTCTGGACCCCTGGATCTTGACTGAAAATAATAAAAATTATTTTTTAGTACAATTCTGCTCAGCCAAACATACCTCCCTATTCTCAAGCTTCTATTGTTCTCATGTGTCTCATTGGTCATTGCTGTGGTCAATTTGGATTAGAATCTATGTTGTACAGTGGGAAATATTCAGAAATAGAAGACAGGAAACTTAGTGAGCTCAACTAATTGCTACTTTGGTGGTCTTGGGGAAATCCTTTTTAGCTTCAATAACCTCAACTGAAAATATTTACTCTGTGAACTTTACATAGACATAGGGTGGATCACATGTTATAGGGTATGTTAAAGCCCTTTACAAACAAACTGTGAAGTACTGTATAAATGAAAGACCCTAATTATCATAGTTATTGTTAGGGTAGATACCCTGGTGGTACAGTGGTTAAGAGTTATGGCAGCTAACCAAAAGGTTGGCAGTTCAAATCCACCAGGTGCTCCTTGGAAACCCTATGGAACAGTTCTGCTCTGTTCTATAGGGTCGGCTATGAGTCAGAATCTACTTCACAGCAACAAGTTTGGGGTTTTTTTGGTATTGTTAGGATTACCTGTGCTTCACCTTTAAATCTTACCCTTTGTTCTCCCAAACCTGTTTGGAATAAGGTGGGGCAACCTTCAGTAAAGGACTACTCCCAAGCTTTCCAGGGGCTGTAACTCTCTAAAACTATCCTTATGAGTCTCTGATTACACTGTGTAAATTTATTAAACATAGACAGAAAAAAAAATAATAATAATTAGGAGAGTGTCTTAGTCATTTAGTGCTGCTATAACAGAAATACCACAAGTGGATGACTTTAACAAAGAGAAATTTATTCTTTTACAGTCTAGGAGGCTAGAAGTCTGAATTCAGGGTGCCAGCTCCAGGGGAAGACTTTGTCTCTCTGTGGACTCTGTGGGAAGGTCCTCTTCATCAATCTTCCCCAGTTGAGGAGCTTCTCAGCACAGGGACCTTGGGTGCAAAGGACATGCTATTCTCCTGGCTTTTGTTTCTTGGTGGTATGAGGTCCTCTATGTCTGTCAGCTTGCTTCTCTCTTTTATATCTCAAAAGAGATTGATTTAACACACAGTCTAATCTTTTAGATTAAGTTCTGCCTCATTAACATAATTTCCACTAATCCTACCTTATTAACATCGTAGAGATAGGATTTACAACACATAGGAAAATCATATCAGATGACAAAATGGTGGACAATCACACCATACTGGGTATCATGACATAGCCAAGTTGACACATATTTCTGGGAACAAAATTCAATCCATGACAGATAGCTCATCAATATATGGAGCCTTGGTGACACACTGGTTAAGAGCTATGGCTGCTAACCAAAAGTTCAGCAGTTCAAATCCACCAGCTGCTCCTTGGAAACCCTATGGGACAGTTCAAGTCTATCCTAAAGGGCCCCTATGAGTTGGAATTGACTCGACAGCTATGGGTATATATAGGTATGTTAGATATATATGTGTCATTTATATTTAACTGAAGTAATAAATTCACCCTCGGGCAGGTATTTTACCCTAAAATAAAATTAATAGGGAAGTGGGGAAACGAGAACTATATATAGAGAGATCCCTTTGTTACCATGTTGACAGAAATCTCCAAAATGAGTGCGATTTCTACACAGTGGCTTGACTGCCTTGGTGAGAGCAGTTATTAACTATTGACACTTTAAGAATCATCTAATTTTGTCCAGCAGAGATAATCAGTCACAACCACTTCTTTAATCAAGTTTGACGATAATAGCTGATATTGACTAAGCACTTTCTATCCCTTTTCATCATGATATTTCTTTAGGGATCTTCTCTGTTTTACAGATAAATAAAGTCAGGCACTAATAAATGAAGTAACTTGCCCTAGGTTACATGATGAGTGGGTGCCAAGACATCCTGTCTGAAAATAACCTAGGTTCTTTCCACCACGCGTGCAACCTCTCTTCAGAGGCTGGTGAGGCTGCTATGACCCAAATATTCTCTTAAGAAGAAAGCAATATGAGGAAAAATCTTTTTTGTTGTTGTTGTTGTTCAAGATTATGTGAAGTCCATAGAATTGGTTGAAAGAGGCAGAATACCATGTAAAAATACACTCCCTTTCCTTTAGACCCATTGATGCATGACATAGTATATCACTGCATTGTCTTCAAGCAGTGGCCTGCAACAGTTCTCAACGCATGCCTTGAGGTGCCATCCAACCCAGAAAATGAGCCCCTATCAGCCTCATTTTTATTCATGAAACAACATTAACCTAGAGAACTTTCTTAATATGTAATAAGTCACATACAGACCAGATTAAACAAGACATCAGTGGGATATTGAAGAAAAAATCTGGACAATTAAGAGAATGTGAAAGATTTTTCTCTTAATTATCCAGATAATTGTATCAATTGTATTAAGTTTTGACTTCCCTTTTTTTAGAATGAATCTGGTCAATTGTAGGATAAGCCTTTTGCCTCCCTATCCCATATTGTCTTCACTTACATTGCTTTGCCTCTACATAAAATAGAGCAATGTCAGTTTAATCAATCAGCCAGGATTTATCACCCACTTTGGGCCTTTTTTTTGGGGGGGGGGCCTAGCGCTGTACTAAACATTACCATAATAACAGAAGGAAAAGCAGAGAACATGTAAGAAAAGCACAAAACAGGTGGTGGATGTTTTAGTGAGAGCTTGTGGCAGTTTCTTCTGATTATTTCTATTTTCTTTGTAAAATGAAATCAAGGCATTTTATCCCAGGCACATTTGTGAATGAAGCATGCAGAAAGCTGTATTTAACCAGGGTTGGGGTTTTGCTAGGTAATTATGACAAAGTGACAGAGGTTAAAGAACTGACAGTGTATGCCAGGGAATGAGTATATAAAGGGACCATGAGATTTAAGCTAGTTAAGTGGGGCAGTGAGGACATGAGGATAGATGGGGGACAATGATACAGTAAGCAGATCATAGGTCACAGTGAGATTGACAGTAGGGTACTATGACAGTGAGTGATGAAGATGGGTAGTGGTAGTTGAACAGTTGGCTGATTAAAGAGAAAAACAGAAATACAGAGGTAGAGAGGGAATTTTAGACAGAAGAAAATTGAGGAAAACACTGGTGCGGGTGAATGTAAGAATTGAAATAGTACATACAAACTAAAATACTATATATTAAGATCACAAAGGTAGGTTAGCATCAGCAAATAAAAGAGCTTTCTCTTAAAAATGTGAAACATATCTTATCCTTCCCATGTTTAAAATGGTCCAGTAGATTCCTATAACACTTAGAATTAATAGCACCTTGACATGAACTCCAGGGCCCCCGTGATTTAGTCTTTGCCTGCCTCTCTGGCTGAACCTCTCCACTCTTCTTGGAACTTAGGATCCAGTCACTCTTGCAGGAAACCAACAGGCTAACCCCTGTTTCAGCTCTCAGTACTTGCTTTCCCCACAGTCTTCCTACAGCTGTTTTCTCATAATTCACCTCCCAGTTCAAATGTCTTCTCTTCAAGATTTGACATCTTCTCTCCTAAGCCCCCTCTCACCTCATCGCTATCAATTACATTAATGTACTTTAATTTCACTATTTGAAATTTACTCTTTAGCTTCTTTATTTCCTCTCTCCCTACACTGGCCTGTGAGCTCCGTAAGAGCAGGGATGTTGCCTGCCTTGTTCACCGCAGTTTTTTCTGAAACAAAATTAGTTTTTTAATACGTATATGAATCTCTAGAAATATTTTTTGAATGAATGAATACTAAAGGGTTTACAGTCTGTGTCATGAGAATTCTCTGAGGTTTTTTAAACTGGAGAAACACATTGTAAGAACTATATATTTTGGAAGATAATTCTGACAACAGCATTGTAGGATGTGTTATTGTTGTTTGTTACCGTCAAATCAGCTTCAACTTATGCAGACCTTATATAGAGCAGAATGAAACATTGCTTGGTCCATGTACCATATCCATGATCTTTGGTATGTTTGAGCCCATTATCACAGCCACCATGCCAATCCATCTCATTAAAGGTTTCCCTCATTCTTGATGATCCTCCACTTTACCAAACATGATGCACTTTTCTAGCGATTAGTCTTTGTTAATGTCATGTCCAAATTAAGCAAGACAAAGTCTCACTATCCTCACTTCTAAGAAGCATTCCAGCTGTATTTCTTCTAACATTGATTTGTCCATTCTTCTGGCAGTCCATGGTATAGTCAATATTTTTCCCCAACACCACAATTCATATGCATCAATTCTTCTTTTGTCTTTTTCTTTTTTAATAGTCCAGTTTTCACATGCATATGAGGTGATGGAAAAGATCATGGCTTGGGTCAGGCCCTACTTAGACATCTTCTCCAACTGTGAACCATGCAGTATTGGTAGGGAAATTATTTAGAGATTAAGAGATCAGTTAATACCTATTGTGACTGCCTAGATGAAACACAGTGAATGTCTGAGGAAGGATGGTATGAGGGAAATAAAAAGGAGATGAAGAGGAAAGACAATTAGATTAGATGAAGGAGCTGTGGCAAGGGAGATGTTACATGATTTCAAGGTTCAGAGAGTGGGTAATCTGGGAAATTACAAATGATTTTATTAATACATATTTTGTTTTAAAAAATGTAATAAGGGGAAAAAAGGGAGAGGGGAGTAAGAAATGGCCAGACTAAGTTAGAGAAAGAGTTATGTGATAGGAATAAGTCAGAAGAAATAGAAGAAAGAAAAGCCACTATGGGACAGAGAAGAAAGGATTGGTGAAGGCATGGAGAAATTGCAAACTACATATGTTGCCAATGAGAATGTAAACGGTGCAGCCATTTTGGAAAAGCCTGGCAGTTCCTTAAAAGGTCATACATAGATTTACCATATGATCCAGCAACTCACTCCTAGGTATATACCCTAAGAAAGAAAAACATATGTCCACACAAAAACTTGAACATAAACATTCATTGCAGAGTTATTCTTAATAGCCAAAAAGTGGAAACAATACAAATGTCCATAAACTGATGAATGGATAAATAAAATGTGGTATATTCATCCAAAGAAATATATTCAGCAATAAATAGAAATGAAGTCCCGATACATCCTACAACATAGATGAATCTTAAAAACATTTTGGTAAGTGAAAAAAGCCAGTCACTAAAGACCATATATTATTGTATGATTCCATTTATATGAAATGTCCAGAGTAGGCAAATCCATAGAGACAGAAAATAGATTGGTGGCTCCTTATGGCTGGATCTTGGGGAAGTGGGAATTGATTGCTTAAGGGATATGGAGATTCATTTTGGGATGACAAAAATTTCTAAAATTGATTGCAGTGACTGTTGCACAACTCTGTGAACATACAATTGCTCTTGTTCCCTGAGCAAGTCCTTGAGCTGTCAAAGTCACCTACCTATTATTATCATTCCTTTTGGCACTCACATGATTTTCCAGCTGATTCAAATACTTCTTTCAATAGTTCTTTCTGACTCAAGAAAGACCTTAGTTCTTGTTTTATGTATTTTTTCCTTAAACTTCCATTTCTAGTGTTTAAATAAAACCTTTTTCCAGTGGTCAGATACAGTAACAGTTTGACTTGTTCATTAGAAGAGATTTGTAAAGAATGCATTTGTGCATTTTTCAACTTTCAAAATAGCCTCTGCTTCAGGAAACCCTAGTGGCATAGTGGTTAAGAGTTTGGCTGCTAACCGAAACGTTGTCGATACGAATTCACCAGGCACTCCTTGGAAATCCTATGGGGCAGCTCTACTCTGTGCTATGGGGTTGCTATGAGTTGGAATATATTTGACGGCAACAACTTTTTTTTTTGGTTCCATGTGGAGGTAACAATGTATTGCTACATAGCAAGAGAAGAGAAATGGTTAAGGATGACATTAGTAAGTAAGCAGAAAAATGAACAACAAAGAAATCCTGGAGTAGTATTGGCAGAAGTGAGTGGGAAGGCTCTGGCCAATCAGTTTGCCTTAAATTAAAAAAAAAAAAAAATTTTTTTTTTTTTTTTTAGCCCGGATTAATGGCATATGCATTATTTTCGGTCCTTACCAGATTTTAATTATCTCAATACTCTTAAATTTCCTTCAAAGACCAGCTTCCCATAAAACTCCATCTTATAAATTTGCATTGATGAGTAGAGCTTTGACGGGTAGCACTCTTTGACCTTAATTATTCCCTTTTGAGCTCTTATCTACTACTAAAATATCAGTTGAATTATCTTTGAATTATAAAATAGGGCAAATTTCCAGTTATGAAACATTATATCTTTGCTATTGGCATAATGTGGGGTTATGAAAACAAGACACATAGATTGTCTCTATGTCAATTAGCACAATGCAGTTCATAAAGACGAAGTTTTGCATCCCACTTTGGTGAGTAGCATCTGGGGTCTTAAAAGCTTGTGAGTGACTACCTAAGATAAAACTACTGGTTTCTTACTATACAGAGCAAAGGAGAATGAAGACAACCAAAGATTTAAGGGAGCAATTAGTCCAAAGGACTAATAGACCACATGAATCATAGCCTAGACAGCCTTGAGACCAAAAGAACTAGATGGTGCCTAGCTACCACTACCAATCTCTCTCACTGGGATCAGAATAGAAGGTCCTGGACAGAGCAGGAGAGAAGTTGTAGAATAAAAAAAATCAAATTCACAAAAAAGACTGGACTTACTGGTCTAACAGAGACGGGAAGAACTCCCAGACTATGGCCCTAAAATACGCTTCTGAACTGTAACTAAAGCCATTCCTGGAGACCACCTTTCAGCCAAACCATAGAGAGGCCCATAAAATCAACAATAACACCCAAGAGGAATGTGCTTCTTAGAAAAGTCATTTATACAGGATCAAAAGGGCAACATTTGCCCAAAAGCAAAGATGAGAACGCAGGAAGGGGTAGAAAATCAGGACGAAGGGGAAAGAGGAACCTAGGACAGAAACCAGGAGAGTGTTGGCTGAAACCAAGGTACAAACTATTGAATGGGAAGCTACTCTGTAAGCTTTCACCATAGGCACAATCATTTTTTTTTTTAATGAAAGAAACACTAATCTTCATTTAACCTTTTGCACAACTTTTAGTATTTCTTCCCACATCACAGATTTTATGAAAGTCTCATCATACCTGATGGTACAGTTAAAATAATGATCACCATCATTGCTAAGCCACTGTTATTATAAATAATTAACACCACCACCCGATATTTGCATAACAACTTTCTTCCAAAGTTATTCTGTCTTCCCTAGGCAATAGATTAAAATTCCAACTAGATGATTCTCCCATCTTTTTCTAAATCTTTCCATATCCATTATTTTTATTCAGGAAGTCTTTCACTGTGCATGCTCCAAAATATGCTCACCGCATAGAGTCCCCAAACTTGGAATCCCTTTTATTTGCTGGAAAACTCCACAAGAATAGGGAGAGCTTTGTTAGGCTCCCAAGCTGCTTCCTACCCAGTAGTTTTTGTCCAGAGTTGTCTGCCACTCAAATCCTGAGGTCCTGAGCGCCAGTACCCCCACATCTATTTCCTTCCTCCCACCATCCAGCGCACATCTTCCATTAGCTCACTCCACTCCATCTATGAACAAATTCCTTGACATCCTTTCTTAGCCACTTTTGAAAAATTAGATGTTATTGTTAGTTTGTCCCAGATAATAATAATAGTAATGAAGCTAAACTCCCAACTCCTTATCATATTTCAGTTAGTGCTGTAAGTGCTCATTTTACTCATTTAATCTCTGCAATGACCTCTTAAGTTGGGTATTATTTTTCTCACTTTACCAATGAGGAAGCTGAGGTAAAAAAAAGTTTGAATGTTTGCTGAAGGTCAGTTAGTGGAGAACCAGGGTAAGAACTCAGGCAAGCTGGCTCCAAAACCCACACTTTTAACCACTATATTGAACAACCTCTTTTAGAGGTCAGAAGCCCTTGAAATCATGTGGTCATTGTGTGGCTGAAAGAAATCTCTTTGTTATTCATCCTGGATTATTTTTAAATGCAGCATTTTGGTACAATAAACATTTGAAAATCTTCATGAAAAAGAGCAAATGCTGGTCTACGGCTAGGAGAGCTACATAAAGGAAAAGGGCCTGGAGAGGGACCCTGGTAAAAGATTGTAACATTGAAGGAAAATGGCTGACGTGAAAGGAACAGAAACAGTTCTTTCCATTCTGCTGAGGTTTTTTTTTCCAGGAAGCACCTCCTCATGGGACAGTCTGGATAATGAGCCACTTGGAATTTAAAAGAAGGTAGGGGAGGGATTTAAAAAATGACATGTATAAGAAATGCTTTGATTCTTCATGAAAGGTTTTCTAGACTGACCAGCTGAATGAGTAACTTTTGTCACTGCTCATCTTCATTTTGGTATGAATACCTCAGGGATGAAGTCACTTATGTTTTCTTTTGTTTGAATGTCAGAGGTTTCTCTAAAGCCTGGATTTTCCAGCACTACAATGAACCTGTTTAGTTGTCTCACTGGGGTAGTCTGACCAAAGTTAAATTATTTGTATTTAAAGGAATAGTGGGGGAGAGAAGTCAAGGCAGAAAATGAAGGAGAGAATTGTCCTCTAGTGATATTTAAGTAAAAAATTTGTAATTATAATTTGATTCTAGATAAATGTTTTATCTCATTTCTCATTCTGCCATAGATGAAATAATTCATCTTAGCAAAACCCTTGCTAAAATAACTTTTGTGTTGTATATGGTTTGGGGCTGTCTACTACCTTATGACACATTCTTTCCTTTGGTCAACAAATATTTATCAAGTACCTATGAGTTTCCACCACTCTACCACTGAAATTAGCCATTGAAATTAGTCAAGGTTTAAATTAAAATTTGATTAGTACTAAAAGAAATCATGAAGAAAAAATTTTTTTCATTTCTTAAAAAAGATCTAGGAATAAATATTTTAGGGCATGTCTGCCTGGCTAAGGAAGTAAAAAAAAAAAAAGTAAGCTACAACAATTTCTCATTTGTGACCATACTTAAGGCTATAGTTCAGTCACAGTGATGTTTCTGGTGTTAGAGTGGAGCAATTCAACAGGTAACCATATCCTTTTGAAGACGGGTATTTTGTTGTAAAATAATCTCCCTCTTTAAAAATCGTTTTCTGTATCTGACTTAGCGGGCAAGACAGTGTAATGGTTCCTAAGTTATCACTATTTTTATATTAATGATGTCTTCTTGGCTTTGCTAATCACTTCTTCCTAATAATTCTCTTTCAACGCATTCCTTTTCTTCAGCGTGCCCCATTTTAGATGCCCTTCATATACATTACAAATTACTTGTTCTATAAATGTGGGTTACAGGTTTAAGTATAGAGGTGTGAGAAGGGCCCAAACAGACCAAATCCTAGATCTGGTTCTCCCAATATCCAACCTTAAGGCTCTAGTAATCACCTTGTGACTCTGTATTTTCGCCCTAGAATGAGAAGAGTGACCAAAACGCCCTCCTCACTCCCTGAGGCTCATTGTACTTTTAACCACATGAACCGAATATATGATATTAGTTCATTTACGAAGAAAAAAAATACTCTAGGTCTTCTGGTCTAATGGGCCAGCAAACATATGAAACAACATATTCAGTAGCCAATTGCAGTATAATACTGACTTTTTGATCAAAATAAAAAATCAGATATTGAATATATTTTTATTATTAGTATTTTTTTAAAATAGGAAAATACATTCAAATGTTACCAAAAACAATATGAACTGACCACGAATTTCAGGAAAAATATTCTATACCAAAGGGGGGAAAAATGTATGAAACTTTGATTCTGGTGTTAAAATTCTTTGTTTTTAATATATAGCTCTCTCTTAAAAGGCCATCAACACTGGGTAGAAGAACAAATTCACTGAGACCATGGATGATTGCCCTTATTATCACAGCTGTTGTGTTGGTTCTGGCAATAATCATAGCTCTCCTTGTTTATTTTTTGGCATATGGTAAGTATCTACTTCATTGTATTATTTAAAAAATTTGAAGACCCACTCAATTTATTTCAAAACCTTGATATTTTCTTATATCCCCAAATGCAATTTTTATTCAAATAAATTTTTGAATATTTGGGAAATAATAATCCTTTATATATAAAAATTCTAGCATGAAAAATTTGGTTTAGTTTACTATAATATTATGTCTTAAGCAATATAATACCCAACATGAATCAATAGATTCACATCCTGTTATTTTGTAGTTTAATAATATTTTGTAAACTGAATGAAAAATTATTTTAGTAGCAATTCTATCTTTGAGATCAACGTATGAGAATGTTGCATTCTATCATTATTTAATTAGCAGCTTAAGATAATCTGTTATCACTCATAGATGGTTATTGTGTCAGGCCATAATTAATGTCCACAATGACCATAAGAATGTGTGATCTTAAGAAATGGTTAGAGGGAGGTATTGGCCACCATCTACTGAATGTTTAATTCCCAGAGTTTACCTATTCTATAACATTTTTTTGTGCCATTCTCTCTGTTTCTTATACAAGCTAAATTACTAAAGAGAAACCATCTCTTTTTGTTCTCCCATCCAGATCAGAAGACTCACTATTACCAGGCTTCTTTCCGGATCCCCAGTATTGAATACAATCCCGATTTTTCAGTAGAACACTCAAAAAGTGGGGCTGACCTGAAACAAAAAATCAATAGTGAGGTAAGTCAAAGTTTTGCTGGCATCATCACTATCTTGTGAAGAAGGAGGCTAGAGTAAGAAGCCAGTTGAGAATATGTCTAATTGTATTTATGTTACAGGTGCCAGATAAAACACAGTATGCCCAGTTAAATTTGAATTTTATATTATACTGAAAATATACCACACACAATATTGAAACATGCATGTGGTAAACAGCAATGATTGTTGTTTATCTGAAATTCAGATTCAACTGGAAGCCCTGTATTTTTATTTGCTAAATCTGGACACCCTAACCTACATTATTGAAAAAATACATTAGGCAAAGACAATTGCACCGGAAACTGAGCAAAATAAGTTCGACAAAAAAATAAATAGTTTAAGTACAAAGCAAATTATTAGAGTTATTTGGAAATATCTCCACATGTCTGTCAGCTTGTCATATTGTGTTGGCTTCTGTGTTGTTATGATGCTGGAAGCTATGCCACCAAAATTTCAAATATCAGCAGGGTCACCTATGGTCAACAGGTTTCAGCTGAGCTTCCAGACTAGAACAGACTAGGAAAAAGAACCAGGTGATCTACTTCTGAAAAAATTAGCCACTGAAACCTTTTGAATAGCAAAGGAACATTGTCTAGTACGGTGCCAGGAAATGAGTGCCTCAGGTTGGAAGACACTTAAAAATACAACTGGGGAAGAGCTTCCTCCTCAAAGTAGAGTCAATCTTAACAATGTGGATGAAGTCAAGCTTTCAGAATCTTCATTTGCTGTTGTAGCACGACTTAAAATGAAACAAAACAGTTGCAAATATCCATTAATAATAGAAATGTAGAATGTACGAAATATGAAACTTGGAAGATTGGAAGTCATCAAAAATGCGGTGGAACGTATAAAGATCAGTATTTTAAGCACTAGTGAGCTGAAATGGACTGATATTGGCCATTTCGAATCAGACAATTATATGGCCAACTACACTAAGACTGGCAAACTGAAGAGGAATGGTGTTGCATTCATTGTC
This sequence comes from Loxodonta africana, assembly GCF_030014295.1. NCBI lineage: Eukaryota > Metazoa > Chordata > Mammalia > Proboscidea > Elephantidae > Loxodonta > Loxodonta africana. The sequence goes on from NC_087346.1 coordinate 88,605,556, forward strand.
AAAAAGAACATTTCAAGATCTATCCTAAAGTACAACACCATCAGTGATACAATAGGATCCATATGCCTACAAGGACGATCAGTTAGTAAGATTACTATTCAAATCTACTCACTTATGCCAAAGATGAAGAAATTGAAGATTTTTACCAACTTCTGAAGTCGGAAATTGACCAAACATGCAATCAAGATTCATTGATAATTACTGGTGACTGGATTATAAAAGTTGGAAACAAAGAAGAAAGAGCAGTAGATGGAGAATTGGGCCTTGGTGATAGAAATAATGTTAGATATCACATGATTGAATTTTGCAAGACTGTAAAATTCAATCTGTGGAAAGAGACGATGGAGCAGCTCAATATCATCAGTCAGAACAAGGTCAGGGGATGACTGTGGAACAAACCATCAATTGCTTATATGTAAGTTCAATTTGAATCTGAAGAAAATTGGAAAAAAAATCCACGAGAGCCAAAGTACAACTTTAAGTATACTTCACCTGAATTTAGAGACCATCTCAAGAATTGATTTCACTCATAAAACAGTAATGAGCAAAGACCAGATGAATTGTAGAATGACATCGAGGACATCGTACATGAAGAAAACAAGGGGTCATTAAGAAGACAAGAAAGAAGGAAAAGACCAAAATGAATGTCAGGAGAGACTCTGAAACTTGCTCTTGAATAGAGTAGTTAAAGCAAAAGGAAGAAATGATAAAGTAAAAGAGCTGAAAAGAAGATTTCAAAGAGCAGCTTGAAAGGACAAAGTATTATAATGACATGCACAAAGACTTAGAGTTAGAAAACCAAAAGGAAAGAACATGTTTGGCATTTCTCAAGCTGAAAGAACTGAAGAAAAAGTCAAGCCTCTAGTTGCAATATTGAAGGATCCTACAGGGAAAATACTAAATGATGCAGGAAGCACCAAAAAAAGATGGAAGAGTCATTTCCCAACAAGAATTGGACAATGTTCAACCATTTCGGGAGGTAGCATATGATCAAGAACCAACGTTACTGAAGGAAGAAGTCCAAGCTGCACTGAAGGAATTGTCAAAAAACAAGGCTTCAGGAATTGATGGAATACCAGTTGATATGTTTCTACAAATGGCTGCAGCAGTGGAAGTGCTCACTCGTTTATGCTGAGAAATTTGGGAGACAGCTACCTGGCCAACCAATTGGAAGAGGTACATATTTGTGCCCATTCCAAAGAAAGGTGATCCAACAGAATGTGGAAGTTATCAAACAATATCATTAGTATCACACACAAGTAAAATTTTGATGAAAATCATTCAAAAGTGGTATATTGACAGGGAACTGCCAGGTGGGATTCAGAAGAGGAATTGGTATCAGGGATATCATTGCTGATGTTAGATGGATCTTGGCTGAAAGCAGAGAATACCAGAAAGATGTTATCTGTATTTTATTGACTATGCAAAGGTATTCAACTGTGTGGACCATAACAAAATGATCCATTGCAAAGAATAGCATTGCAGAGAATGGGAATCCAGAACACTTAATTGTGCTCATGAGAAACCTGTACATAGATCAAGAGGCAGTTGTTCGGACAGAACAAGGGGATACTGCATGGTTTAAAGGCAGGAAAGGTGTGCATCGGAGTTGTATCCTTTCGACATACTTATTCAATCTGTATGTTGAGCAAATAATCTGAGGAGCTGGACTATATGAAGACCATGGCGTCAAGATTAGATGAAGACTCATTATCAACCTGTGGTATGCAGATGACACAAACTTGCTTGCTGAAAATGAAGAGAACTTGAAGCTCTTACTGATGAAGATCCAAGACCACGGCCTTCAGTATGGATTACACCTCAACATAAAAAATTTCTCACTACTGGACCAAAAAGCAACATCATGATAAACAGAAAAAAGATTGATGTTCTTAAGGATTTCATTTTACTTGGATCACTAATCAACACCCATGGAAGCAGCAGTCTCTTGACAGTCTCTTGACTGTCAAAAGATGCATTACATTAGGCAAATCTGCAGTGAAGAGGCTCTTTAAAGTGTTAAAAAGCAAAGATGTCACCTTGAAGACTAAGGTGCACTTGACCCAAGCCATGGTGTTTTCAGTCACCTCATATGCATGCAAAAGCTGGATGATGAATAAAGAAGACCTAAGAAAAATTGAAGCCTTTGAATTGTGATGTTGGCAAAGAATATTGAATATACCATGGACTGCCAAAAGAATGAACAAACTGTCTTGGAAGAAGTACAGCCAGAATGCTCCTTAGAAGCAAGGATGGCAAGACTACATCTCACATAATTTGGACATGTTATCAGAAGAGACCAGTCATGATTGGTAGAGGGTCAGCAAAAAAGAGGAAGATCCTCAAGGAGATGGATTGACACAGGGGTTGCAACACTGGGCTCAAGCATAGCTACTGTCATGAGGATGGCGCAGGACTGGGCAGTGTTTCGTTCTGTTGTACATAGGGTCACTATGAGATGGAATTAACTTGATGGCACATAACTACCCTCCCTCATTTACCATGGTATCAAAATTTGGCCTAAAATTTTTCACTAAATCCAAAAAAACTGATTTACAATCACATCAGTGGGGATGATAATATTGAGCTTGATTAATAGATGACAAATCGGTGATAAATCCATATATACTGAACTTTCAAAAATATTCAGTCTCTGAGTCCTCATTCAACTCTGTGTACATTTTATTATGGCTATTTAACTATCTATCTTAAAACAACTTTTTTTTTTTAGTTGTGCTTTAGGTGAAAGTTTACAGCTCAAGTTATTTTCTCGTACAAAAATTTATACACATATAGTTGCTATCCCTATAATGTGACAGCACACTCCTTTCCACCTTGGATTTCCCATGTCCATTCACCAGCTCCTTCTGCCTTCTCATCTTGCCTCCAGACAGGAGCTGCCCACTTAGTCCTGTGTATCTACTTGAACTAAGAAGAACACTCTCATGAGTATCATTTTTTGTCTTAAAGTCCAGTCTAATCATTTCCAAGTTGGCTTCAGAAATGGCTTTAGTTCTGGGTTAACAGAGAGTCTGGGGGAAATACAACTTTTTATATCAATCATTTGTGACCACGTGACAAGTTGTTCAAACTTCTACATCCAATTATATGAATGATCTTTATGAGAACTGGATTATTCCCAAATGAGTTTTTGAGGATAGCTGTAAACAAACATCAGAGTAAACACTGTTCAAGTCACAGCAGGTTTTATACAAGAATTTTTGTGACATATTGAAATGTGTGAAATTCATACTTAAATTTCTATTCTTTTTTTTCTTTTCTTTTCTTTTCTCAGATGGATAAGATATTTCAAAGATCCCCTTTAAATTATCTCTACATCAAGTCTCATGTTGTCAACCTTAGGTAATCACAACTAATTAATTTGTATGATAAAAAGGCAAGTTTATATTAGTTATTCATCAATTATTCACTTTTTGGGCAACTTCTAAAAATCTTAGCTATACCAAGAAGCAAACATAGTTTAACATTATTACATTTAACCCTTTGGTGATCCTGTTATTTCCTGCTTTGAATTTTTTTTTTTTTTTTTTGGATACCATGTGTTTTTATTAATGGAAATATGCTGAGTCATGGGGTATGTTTAAATTTTTGGTTGGTAATATACATTTTGAAAAATGTTGTCTGGGACTGCATGGTTACTACTGAACTTTTTGCCTTCTCAAGCCTGCTGATTGATGGACAACTTTCTGACCCCAGGAAATTTGGTTGCTGAAAATATAGTGGGGCACCTTCCATTAGGTTACATGGGGAATCTCTGGTTTTCCACATAAGACACACACACACACACACAAAACCTAAAACCAAGCCCACTAGGGCTCCCTAACTATCAGGAAACCATAAATATGCTTACAAGACTTATCTAGGGGTACAAAAGCCAAAAGAGACAAAATTTTACCCAATCACGTTTCTGGTTGCTCAACCTTACTTCCAAGCCTCACACTCCAGGTATTTTGCTTTAACAAAAGCTTCTTTCACATTTCATCATTATTCAAGTCCCCACTGAAGGACAGCAAATATACTCCCAAAGAACTCCAGAGGCATAAAAAGTGGTTGGGATACCATTTGTCCATGGGTCACCAAAGGGCTTTAATTGCTATTACTTCTGTAGAAAGTACCTACAGTGAAAGGTTCTTAACTTGGGTGGAGATGAAATGTATGCTACTGGTTGTTCTTTTGAAGGCTTTTAAATTTCAGTTAGATTATTACAGTAACTATCTACTTCTCTCAACTTTACTTATTTCTTCCTTATAATAAGCATCTTTTATAAATTTTAAAAGTTTATCAAACCCTAAAAACCCTTTGCTGTCGAGTCAATTCCGACTCATAGTGACCATATAAGAATATATATTCATACATGCACGTACACATACAAAGTTTCACAAGTGTGTTCGATTATTTTTTCAGAAAAAAGTATGATAGCACCCTCAAGTATTCTTTCCTTCTTGAATATGACCATGTTTCAAAAGCAAGGAGTGCCTGGTGGATTCAAACTGCCACCCTTTTGGTTAGCAGCCATAATATAGCACTTAACCACTATACCACCAGGGTTTCTAATTCAGATGTTAATACCTGTATAAAAACGGTTAAGGATCCCCAGCAGTGCAGTGTTTAAGTACTTGGCTAGTGAACAAAAGGTTGGCAGTTTGAACCCACTAGCCGGCTCTGTGGGAGAAAGATGTGGCAGTCTGCTTCCAAATTACAGCCTTGGAAATCCTACGGTGCGGTTCTACTCTGTCCTATAGGGTCTCTATGAGTTGGAATTGACTCGATGGCTGTGAGTTTTGGTTTAGTACATGAAGGAAAAAAATCCATGACACTAAAATATATGACATGTTTTTATTTTAGTTTCTTCAAGATATGACTCATATTTAGGCACCATGCTATAACATAATTACTGTGGCTATGTTCTCATTCATTTATTGTGGTGTTTTGTTTTTCAGGTCAAGTAATGATGGTTTGAAAACGGATGTATTGCTTAAATTTCAGTTTACCTCTAACAATGCAGGCACAATAAAGAGGCAAGCTGATGACATTTTGCATCAGAAGTTGAAATCAGATGGAAGCTTCTTGAAGATAGATACTTCATTACCTTATCTGAGAGGCAAGAAATACTTTTCTTCCCTTGTTACATTTTATCCTTTTAACAATCTATAGAAAAAGCTTCTATATTTTACCACAAAATGAAGCCACTTTTCAGTGTTAAATCTACCATCTACTTTATAATAAACAAATCTCCACATTATCAATCCCAAAGATTATATTCCTTTGATTAGAATGGAAATAAGTATAAAACGAGAGTTGGACAATATCCAAATATAATAGCGTTTCTTCCTTTTTTTCAAAGACTTTAGTGGAATTGTTTGAATTAGGATGTGTGTGATAAAACCTATACTCTGCTACACATACAGCAATCTCTAGTGCCCGGATCATCACCTTGCAATGTTAGTTGCTGTCGAGTCAGCTCCAACTCATGATGACCTTATGTATAACAGAAAAAAATGCTGCCTAGTCCTGTGCCATCTTCATGATCATTGATATGTTCGAGTCCATTGTTGTGGCTATTGTGTCAATCCATCTCATTGAGGATCTCCCTCATTTTCAATGACCCTCTGCTTTACCAAACAGGATATGCTTTGCTAGCAACTGACCCCAATCTGAATCCAGAACATAAGAATGAGTATGGACTTAAGAACAACAATGTATGGGACATAAACATGATTTGGATACAAGTGAAGGAGACTTGGCATTATAGGTTACACTACTGTAACCCTTTCTATAGTATGCTGGTTAAGATTGGTCCAGGGCATGTAGGAGGCAGAAGGATACCTGCCTCTCAAGACCTCCCAGGTCCTGAAAGTACCTGCCTCAGGTTTAGAGACACTAGCTCATTAGCAGCGGAGACACAAGGAGATGGTTAATAAATGCTTAGCTTAAACAAAGTTCATTATAATTCCAAGGCTGTTGTCAGCCTTCTACAAATTAGCTTTAAGGTTGTGACATTCTACCAGAATTTAAGTTGTGAAATGGAGAAATGAGATTATAAGGCTGACAGAAAATTACAAGTCACCAGTAAGTCTTCCCCCATCACTTTTCCCCCGAAACTGTTCTAGAGGAACAGAGCAGGTAAATGACAATATTTTAACAGAAGAGAAAATTACATTACAGCCCTTGCCAAAGTTGGAAAGAAAAAAAAAATAACTTGGAGATAAGGAGTTGAAGTCTCTGTAAGTATTGCCTAACATTCAGTTCTGCTGATCATGCAGATAGAACAGAGTAGACTCTAAATCCAATGCACTGGACTTTAGATAACAGAGACAAGACTTTCCGAAGGCAATTTTGTTGAAGAGATGCATATGTGTAAGAAATATAACGTTGGTGTGTTTGTGTTTTAAGAAATTTGAATTGAACTTTTTATTTTGAATTCCCATCAAGCTAAATGGTATGAATGTATTCTCTAGATCTTCCTCCCACTTCTTACCCCTTCTATGGTATTAGAAGGATTTAAGTCACCCACAGTGTTTTTAGATGTGGGCTGCCATTCAGTGGTTTCAGTCATTAATGGTTCCCACAGGCATCAGCTGGTGAGCCACCATCATCATCAGATTCTCAATTGCCTGTCTAAGTAAGTTACTGTTGAGGCATCCCTCATTCCTTTCAAAAGGCCCCCTCCTGTTGGTAATACTTCTTGATACTTCTGTGCTTTGCAAGAGTGCTTGAGGGCTACTTTAATTTGTATTTTGTTTGTTTGTTTATTTCATTTCTCTCTGCAAAAGACTAATAATTCATTAAATCCATGAAATGTATCTGCCCTAGCCACAATCATATCCCCAAGATTATATAGAGCTCAGCACAGGGTAGAAACTCAATATTAAATGAATGGTGTCCTGTTTTATCTTCAACTCTGTAAACTATGCTAAATCTCTTAAAAGTGGCTAGAAATCAAACTCTAGGTTCCTCAGTGTTCTGTGATACTTATTAATTCAAATTAATAAATGAATTGATAAATACCACGGCACACTGCAGAATCTAGAGTTTCAGAACTGTATGGAAAAAATTAGAGGTTGTACACGTAAACAAAAATCTGAAAGAACGCAGCAGAACTAGATGATGCCTGGCTATCACCTTCTACTGCTCTGACAGGAATAGAGGGTCCCAGAGAGAGTGGGAGAAAAACAGAGAACAAAATTCAAAAAAGATCAGACTTACTGGTCTGACAGAGACTGGAGGAACCCCCAAGATTATGGCCCCAGGACACCCTACTAACTCAGAACTGAAGCTACTCTCAAAGTCCTTTCTGTCAAAGATAAGAAAAGTCTATAAAACAAACAATAACACATGTGAGGGACATGCTTCTTAGTTTAGTCAAGTATACAAGACAAAATGTACAAAACTGGCCCAAAAGTAAAGATGAGAAGGCAGGAAGGGACAAGAAAATGGGATGAACGGACACTGGGAATCCAGAATATAAAGGGAAGAATGCTGACACATTGAGGGAATCCAATCAATATCTCAAAACCATTTGTGCATAAATTTTTGAAGGAGAAACTAATTTCCACTGTAAATTTTCACCTAAAGCACAATAAAATAAAACTAAAAAATCTGAAAGAAAAAAAAAAGTTGAGTTTATAAGATAAGAAGCATCATTTAAACATATGCAGTACAAAGACAAAAATGCATGGAATTCACTCTTGGTGAGGCTATAGGTGGTAATAGAAAGAACCCTAGACTAGGGCTCAGACAACCTGTGTTCTAGCAATAATCACTATAGTGTAGATTTGGTAGGAGCCCTGGTGGAGCAGTGGTTAAAGCACTTGGCTGCTAACTGAAAAGTCTGCTTCTGTAAAGACTTACAGCCTTGGAAACCCTATGAGGCAGTTCTACTTTGTCCTACGGGGTCACTATGAGTCAGAATCAACTCGACGGCAGTGGGTTTTTTGTTTTTTTTTTCGTAGACTTGGATAAGCTGCTGAAATTCGTATCCAGTTTCCACTTCTGCAAAATAAGATGGTAACAATTACAGAACTTATTCTTTCATGAAGTGTAAAAATGCCTCAAAAAAGTACAAAATACAAACAAATTCATTTGATGTATTATTTTATGGACTTCCTCAGGTATCTTTAGAAACTCTGGCCTGGGAAGTTGGAGAATAACTTTGTCTTGAAAAAGACAGTAGGAAAGCTAAAACACACACATGCCCACAGACACAAATATTGGCAGAGTTAGCTAAATAATATCTTATGTTCAGTAGAGAAATGTAGTCAACTTAATTTTTTATAAAGAAGCCATAGTGGTACACTGGTTAAGCACTTGGCTGTTAACCAAAAGGTTTGTGGTTTCAATCTGCCAGCCATTCCAGGGAGAAGGACATGGCAATCTGTGTCCATAAAGGTTACAGCCTTGGAAGCCCTATGGGGCAGTTCTACTCTGTCCTATAGGGTTGCTATGAGTCAGAATTGACTTGCCAGCAATGGAAAAAAATCGAATTTTTTAGAAGTATTTTTTTACAGGATTACAATAAAGCTCAGGGGAAAGATTTGAATTTAGCTTCTAGAGATAGTGCCCAAGAGTATAATTGCTGGATTAAATGGCAAATCAATTTTTAGTTTTGAAAAGGACTACCAAACTATTTTCCAGAACAACTATACCATTTTACATTCCCATCAGCATTGTATTAGTTATCAAGTTTCTCTTTATCCTTGGCAGCATTTGGTACTACAACCATTTTGCATTTTAGTCACTCTGATAGACATGTTGTAATACCCCATTGTGGCTGTATTTGCATTTCTCAAATGGCTAATAATGTTGAACATCTTTTCTTGTGTTTACTTGCCATACGTACATTCTGTAGAGTGAAACGTTTGTGTTAGTCTTTTGTCTATTTTCTAATTGGGTTGCTTGTTGTTTTAAATGTTGAGTTTTAAGATTTCCCTGTATATTCTAGATACAAGGCCTTTGTCAGATATGTAATTTATAAATATTTTCTTCTAGTCTGTAATTTGCTTTTCCACCCATTTAACAAAGTCTTTCAGAGAGTGAAAGTTTTTAATTTTGATGAGGCTTAACTAAGCATAAAAACTTTTTCTCTTATAAACTGTGCTTTGGGGGCTAAGTCTAAGAACTATTTGTTTAGTCCTGGGTCTCAATTATTTTCTCCTATGTTCTTTTCTAGTTATACCATTTTAGGCTTTATATTGAAGTCTATATTCATTTTGACTTAATTTTTGTATAAGGTATGAGAATTAGATAGAGGTTCTTTTTTTTTTTTTTCCTAATGACTATTAATTTGCTCCAGCACCACTATTGAAAAGGCTATATCCATCATTCATTAAATTACTTTTGTCCTTGGTCAAAAATTAATTGGGCATATTCATGTGGGTCTATTTCTGAGCTCTCTGTTCTGTTCCACTGATCTATGTGTCTATCCCTCTGCTAGGACCACATCGTCTTAATTACTGCAGCTATATCATAAGCCGTACAGTACTGTTTCATTCTTCTTTATCAAAATTGTTTTGGCTACTGTAGTTCCTTTGCCTCACATGTAAATTTTAGAATAAGCTTGTCTATATCAACAAAGAAACTTTTTGATACTTTGATAGAAATTGCCTTAAGCCCATAGATCGGTTTGGGGAGAACTGACATCTTTACTATGTTGAGTTTTCTAATCCAGAGACACAATATGTGTCTCTACTTAAGTCTTCTTTGATTTCTTTCATCAGCATTTTATAATTTTAACATTCAAATCCTGTACAATTTTGATAAATTTATACATATATATTTCATTTTCTTTGGAGCAATTATAAATGTTATCACACTTTTTGTCTTGGTCTCTACGTGTTTATTGTCAGTATATAGAAATCCAATTGATTATTGTGTTGGTCTTATAGATTCCTTGAAGTTTTCTATGTAGACAATCATCATGTCTACAAATAGAGACAGTTTTCTTCCTTTCTTTTCAATTTGTATGTCTTTCATTTCTTTTTCTTACCTTACTGCATTGGATAGGCCTTGTATTACTATGCTAAATAAGAGTGCTGATAGTGGACATACTTGCCGTGTTCCTGATCATAGAAGGAGAGTATTCAGTCTTCACCATTAAGTATGATGTTAGATCTAAGGATTTTTGTAGATATTCTTTAGGAGGTTGAAAAAGTTCTTCTCTATTCCTAATGGACTGAGAGGTTATATCATGAACAGGTGTCGAATTTTGTGGAATGTTTTTTCTGTCAATTGATATGATCACATACTTTTTCTTCCTTAGCCTGTTGATATGGTGGGTTACACTGATTGACTTTTAAATACTCAACATCCTTGCATACTTGGAATACATCTCACTTGGCTATGGTGCATTATTCTTTTTATACACTGTTGGACTCAACTGGCTAACATTTTGTGAGGATTTTTGCATCTAAGTTCATGAGAGACATAGGTCTTTAATTTTCTTTTTTTCTTTTGTCCTATGTTTGTTTGGTTAAAGTTAATAGTGATCTCACCAAATGAGTTTGGGAGTGTTGTCTTTTTTTCAAATTCCTGAAAGGGATTGTGTAAAATTCTTTTTGAATATTTAATAAAATTCTCCACGGTGAAACCATCTGAGTCTGGAGATTTCTTTTTCAAGAATTTTTACTTACAAATTCAGTTTCTTTAATAGTTATAAGATTGTTCATATCTATTTCATCTTTTCTGAATTTTTGTGTTTGTGTTTTTGAGGAATTGACGTATTTCTTCTAAGTTGCCAAATGTAAGAGTACAAAGCTATTTGTAACCCAGTACAAAGTTATTTGTAGCATGCCCTTAAAACCCAAACAAATCACTGCCGTTGAGTCAATTACAACTCATAACAACTCCACAGGGCTTCTAAGGCTGTAAATCTCTACTGAAGCAGACTGCACATCTTTCTTCCGTGCTTCAGGCTGTTTTCTGCTATCCTCTATTCCATTCCTGATATTGGTGGTTTGTGTCTTCTCTATTTTTGTCTTTATCAGACTTTCCAGAGGTTTATCAGTTTTACTGATTTTATTTCAAAGAATCAGCTTTTTTGTTTCATTAATGTTCCCTATTTCCTTGTTTTCAATTTCATTATTTTTACTCTTTGTAATTTTTTTCACTCTCTTTATTTCAAGCTTTTTTTTTTTTGCTCTTCTTTTTCTAGTTTCTTGAGGTAGGAACTTAGGTTATCGATTTGAGATCATAACTCTTTTCTAATGTAAGCATTTAGTGATATAATTTTCCTCTATTGTTTTCACTGTATCCTACAGTATTTGCTATGTTGTGTTTCCATTTTTATTCCATCCTATGTATTTTTTTCTTCCTTTTTAGCCAATGGATTATTTAGTAGCATGTTGTTTAATTTCTAAGCATTTGGAGATTTTCGTGTTATCTTTCTGTTATTGATTTCTGTTATGTGACCATATTCCATTATGGACAAAGCATACTCTGTGTGATTTCAGTTCTTTTAAATACATTGTGGTTTGTTTTATGACTCAGGATCTGATCTATCTTAGTGCATGTCCCATACGCACTTGACAAAAATGTGTATTCTGCTGTTGATGGTTGGAGTGTTCTATAAATGTCAAATAGATCTTGGTGGTTGATTTTGTTGTTCAGTTCTATATCCTCGCTGATTTTCAGTTGAGTTGAGAATGTTGATGTTGAGAGTGGGATGCTGAAATCTAAAACTATAACTGTGGATTTGTCTGTTTCTCCTTTCAGCTCCATCAGTTTTATTTTTTAATGTTCCATTTTGATTTCTTTATAATGATTTTTTTTTTTAATTTATTGCTTTGTATAGCTTTCCTAGTGGTTGCTCAGAAAACCAGTTGCTGTGGAGTCAAATCAGACTCATGGCAACCCCATGCGTGTCAAAGTAGACCTGGACTCCATAGGGTTTTCAATGGCTGATTATTCTGAAGTATATTTCCAGGCCTTTCTTTTCAGGCACCTCTGGGTGGACTCAAACTTCCAACCTTTTGGTTAGCAGCCAAGCACTTAACTGTTTGTGTCACCCAGGGACTCCAGTTGTTGCTCTAGATATTACCATGTATATACATAACACGTCACAGCTTATTCCTAAAGTCCTGAAGTCTCTGACTAGTCTGCTTTCTTCCTTCCAAATTTCAGAGTTCTTCTATCATTGCCTGATGGATAATTTTCAAGGTATTTAGTTGTATTTATAGGGAAGGAGCAGAAAGAAGTGAGTCTATACCATCTTGTTCCAGGACTGGAACAATTCAATCTCTTTTATCCTGCAGAAAAGTATGTATTTATTGGATAATGTTCACACATGCAATATAGCTCTGTCATAGAAGCTTATCAATAGCTTCTACATAGAGAAGACCCTAGGGTCAAGATTAAATTTTCTGTGAGCTAACCCTTTCTTTCTCATTGATCCATAACTTACAGAGGATGGCACTAAACTGTAATTGAACTTACAGTAAAATGGGTTGCAGGACAAGACTTTTTCCTCAAGAATTACTTCAATTAGGTTCTTAATAGACTTGCCTTGTGATATTTTTATGGGGCTATAATAGGTAATTAATGTAAAGTGTTTAGCACAATCCCTAGTACACAGGACACAGTGAAGTGCTAGTTATCATTGTGGCTCATAAATTCATTCAGCAAGTATTTATTGAGAAACTCTGTATGCCAGGAACTAAGGTCCCCACACTCATAGAATTTATATTCTAATGTAGGTGAGAAGATATTGGTCTAAGAAACAAGTAAACAAGTAAATAAGCAAGGTAATGTCAAATAATATTAAACTCTTTGCAGAGAACAGATAGTGGGAGACTAGATTAAGTTGTCATGGAAGACCTATCTGAGGAGAGGCTTTTTAAGCTGAGGTCTGAATGACCAAGGTTGCAAAGGCCAGCAGAAAAGCATTTCTGAAAGAGGCGAAAGCTATATCAAAGACTGCAGACAGGGTGGCCATCAAGTACTAGGTAAGAAGAGAAGTTCAAAATGACACCAGACATAAATAAAAAAAGGTATATAGGACCAGATAGAAAGTTTTGGGTTATTCTAGAAGTCAGAGAAGCCATTGTTGTTGTTAGGTGTTGTCGTTGAGTCAGTTCCAACTCATAGCGATCCTATGCACAACAGAACAAAACACTGCCTGGTCCTGTGCCATCCTCACAAGTTGTTATGCTTGAGTCCATTGTTGCAGCCATTGTGTAAATTCCTCTTTTTTTGTTGACCCTCTCCCTTACCAAGCATGATGTCCTCCAAGGACTGGTCCCTCTGATAACATGTCTAAAGTACTTGAGATGAAGCCTCACCATTCTCACTTATAAGGAGAACTCTGACTGTAATTTTTAGAAGACTTGTTCATTCTTCTGATAGTCCATGGGATATTCAATATTCTTCACCAACACCATAATTCAAAGGCATCAATTCTTCTTCGGTCTTCCTTAGTCATTGTCCAGCTTTCACATGCATATGAAGGGATCAAAAACACTGTGGCTTGAGTCAGGTGTACCTTAGTCTTCAAGGTGACATCTTTGCTTTTTAACACTTTGAAGAGGTCTTTTGTAGCAGATTTTCCCAATGCAATGCGTTGTTTGATTTCTTGAACACTGCTTCCCCATGGGTGATGATTATGGATCCAAGTAAAATGAAATCCTAGACAACTTAAATATGTTCTTCATCTACCATGATATTGCTTCTTGGTCCAGTTGTGAGGATTTTTGTTTTCTTTATGTTGAGGTGTAATCCATACTGAAGGCTGTAGTCTTTGATTTTCATCAATGTTCCAAAAGCTTGACTCCATCCATCTCATTAAGATCAACTCTGCTTTGAGGGGGAGCTCTTCTGTAGCTCATTAAGATCAACTCTACTTTGAGGGGGAGCTCTTCTGTAGTCATATTTTGAGTACCTTCCAACCTGAGAGGCTCATCTTCTGGCACTATATCAGACAATGTTCCACTGCTGTTCATAAGGTTTTCACTGGCCAGTCTTTTCAGAAGTAGACCGTCAGGGTTCTTCTTCCTAGCTTGTCTTAGTCTGGAAGCTCAGCTGCAACCTGGGTGACCCTGCTGATATTTGAAATACCAGTAGCATAGCTTCCAGCATCAGAGCAATACACAAGCCACCCCAGTATGACAAACTGTCACGTGAGTGGTGCAGGAAGCTATTACCCATTGCTGTTGAGTTGATTGACTCATAGTGACTCTATGGGACAGAGTAGAACTGCCCCACAGGGTTTCCAAAGAGCAGCTATTGGATTCAAACAGCCATGTTTCTTCACCATGATGCCACCAGGGCCCCAGGAAGCCATTAGAGGGTTGTTATTCTTATTGGCAAAACCTAATTCTAAGGGGTATATGCTAATAAACTTCCTAAGCATAGTTCTCTGCAGACGAACTCAGGGTCCTCTTCAGAGTCTGACCAAAATTCATGACTCATCAATTTGTAGGCTTAGCAAAAAATTCATCTCTACAGATGTGTGTGGATTGCTATACTATCTACCATAAGGAATGATTCAACTAATTTTGTGGAACAACCACTTATCATGTCTTCCTCTATTTCACTTTACAAAAAAAGTGACCATCAGGGTAACACATTTTAAGGATTTCTTAATATAGTGTTGCCTCTGATTCCATAGGGACCGCCTGTGGACCAAGTCTAGATGCCAGGATTTCAAGATTTACTCAAAGCCATTATCATAACACCACTGTGAGAATTAAGACAGAAGGAAATTGTGTCCAAACATATAAGAAGAGTTCATATGTAAAACTGGTCCTACATCTTCTTCTGTTTTAATTTATATTTCAATAAATTGGGATAGCATTTCAATAACTAGCTGCAGTTCTCCTTTATTGCAAACGATATCCTTCTCTGTGTCAGTGCTTTTATAATCATGAACCAGGAGATCCCTGGAGACCATATATAGTCAGATAGAAGAGTTTGATTTATATTTAGGCCTCACCTTTTTGTAGAATTTTATTCTATTGTCTTTAAAGTAAGATTTTCCTGACTAATGCAGTTTCTTCCAACAGGAAACACTCATGTTATGTAAGCATATTTTAAATTATAATTGTTTCCCTGCTGAAAAATCATATTGTTTTTTCCAGATGTGAACGACGTACAAGCAGAGCACATTCTGAACAGCTGTAAGTTCAAGAATATCGCTGAGACTTTTATAAATCAAAGAACAAATCTCCAAACACACATTTTAGACTTTCTCAATTCCCACACTTAATATTTCTCAAAAGCATATAGTATCTCTGAATAAATAAGTGCCATAATTCCCTTCAGGAAAATAAATACTACTAATAAGTGGCAATGTTCATATGGACTTGTTGGAAATGCTTGCACTTCCTCAAAGAAAATGTCACTGATGACTTCTTTGACAATTTCATTTTATCTTATTTATTTTTCTTTGATTTACTGTGGAAACACAGAAAATTTTGTTTAAAATTAACATACACCCACCAACTTTAATATATGAACTTCGACATTTATGCTGTAGTGATAGAATGGCTGCAATATTAAATATTTTACAAGAGTAAAAATGATATTTTCTGTAATAAGCAGTGTATATTTAGATTTATGCACTGTACATTACACACTGTACACACATTTACACAGTGCACATCTACAGTGTACACTCAGAAATGTCAAATAGCTCTGGTGTAAACTGCTGTACATAAACAAAAATGGACCAGAAAAATATTAAAAAACAAATTTTAAAGTGAAATTGCATTAAATACACCAGGGAGGTGTATTATACATAATGTTAATTTTGATTAAGATTAACCAAAGTTAACATTATATAAAATGAACCTTTCTTTAAAGCAAAACACACTTAAAAATGATTGCACCCTTAACTATGTGCCAAACATACCTATACACATTTAGGTTTCTCTAGAAATTACCTTCTTATCTTCTTCTGACAGGTTGTGGTGTAGGGAGGCAGTCGCCATCCTCTTCCATGGAAAGAATTGCTGGTGGTGTTGTGGCTAGGAAAGCTGCTTGGCCATGGCAAGCCAGCCTGCAAATAGGTGGTATCCATTTCTGTGGAGCATCTTTGATCGGCAAGGAGTGGCTCTTGACTGCCGCTCACTGCTTTGACAAGTAAGTTCTCAGCCCGCATCAACGGGATCACCAATTCCACCAGTTTCTCTCACCTTCACACCCTGTAATTCTTATCCACTTCTCATTTCCTTCAAGAACATCCTAACCAGTTGCTGTTGAGTTAATCCTGTGTATCAGAGTAGAACTGTGCTCCGTAGGGTTTTCAATGGCTGATTTTTTGAAAGTAAATCTGAGCCTTTCTTCCAAGACACCTCTGCGTGGCCTTGAAAATCCAACCATCAGTTAGCAACCAAGAATGCGTTTTAGCAACCTAGCACATTAACCATTGCACCACCCACGACTCCAATGAACATCTTGTTGTTGTGTGTGCCCTCTTGTGGATTCTGACTCATAGTGACCCCATGTGACAGAGTAGAATTGCCCCAGAGGGTTTCCTAGGCTGTAATTTTTATAGAAGCAGATTGCCAGGTCTTTTCTCCCTCAGAGCTGCTGGGTGGGTTCAAACTGCTGACCTTTCGGTTAGCAGCTGAGCACTTTAACTACTGCGCCACCAGGGCTCCTTATGAACATCTTAAGCCTCCGCAGTTGTACCCACGATTGCTCAGTAGGCTTAGGAAGAAGCAACAATTACTGAAGAATAGTAGAAAAAATTAGAGTATCTTCAGTTCTAATTGAAATTACATTCTTAACTAAAAACAGGCCACCATTGTCAAAATTTGAACATATTCACCAGTTTTCTTGAGATATGTTGTGGATTAAAAAAAAAAAAAAAAACTCTGCTAATAGTATCCCAACCCACAAAATTTACATCTGGTATCTCATATAAATATTTTTGGCACTATGTTTTTTTTTTTTTTGGCATGATTTTTGAAGATTTAACTTATGGAACATTGGAAATAATAAAAAGATACATAACTCATAAAATTCATATAAATTCAGAAAATATTCTGAATAAAATGCTAAGTAAAAGAAAGCAGGAGAAAATAATATATACAATATGGCTTCAATTTATCTATCCTTTTACCTATCAATCTATCTACCATCTATCTCAATGGCTATATGTACATTAATATAACTGTGCATGGATATGTGTGTCTGTGTGTCTATATGTGAGTATACATGGCAAGTTTTATTTATTGAATAACTATTACGTGTTATTTCCTTTTAAAAATACCACCTCTCCCCCTCCCACCCCCGCCAGCCAAAGAGAGGAATTTAAGTTATTCTAGCAAGGGGATTTGTTATAAGCTAGAAGAAAGCAAAGCAGTACTAGGGAGAAGCTTCAAGTAAAAAGGTGGGAGAATCATCACCTCAAATATCTGCCCTTCTCCCACCCTTGCATCCCATGCCCACATATAGTTCCAGGCAAACTTAGATCAGAAATGAACCAACTATAATCCTTTTAATCTGTGATCAGTTACAAAAACCCAAAACTCTGGATGGTTAGTTTTGGAACAACCATAAGCCCTCCACTGATGAGAAGGAATGTCCAGTCAATTATCATTCACGAAAACTATGCTGCCCATGAGCATGAAGATGACATCGCTGTGGTGAAGCTTGCCACCCCCGTCACATTTTCTGATGACGTGCATAGAGTCTGTCTTCCGGATGCTACTTTTGAAGTCTTGCCTGAGAGTAAAGTGTTTGTCACTGGATGGGGAGCCTTGGGAAAAAATGGTGAGTATCTCAGCAAAAACAATCAGGCAAAACAAAACCTATCCTTCATTTGAGTAGAGATATCAAATAAGATACCAAATCAAAATAATAAGTAGAATAAGAGATTAAATCAACATGTCCCATGACAAATATGGCAAAAACAACAAACAAGAAAACCAGATATGATGAATTATGAAAACTTTGACTTTACTATTACAAGGTATCTATGTTTATTGTCTTTTTTGTGGGCTATTTTGGAAATTGGTGATAATTTTCTTTCAAAAAACTTATTTAAAATATTTATTCACATCATGCATTTTTCTTTCTGTTACTGGTTTTCATATACAGAGACTCTACTACGGCTGCATGATTAATAAAGTATGTGACATGTGAGCAGTAGTAATGATAAGCTTCTATACTGTCATGACCTACACAGAAATAGCCTTAAGCAAGCAATATGAATGGACTATTCATCACCTGACATTAAATATTATTAATATTATTGTATATCATTAATATCCAGATTGTTAATATTATTAATAATTAAATGTTAATTCCTCATGTAGTCATTAAATATTAAGTGATCCACATATCTATGGAACACCTTAGCCTGGGACTTTAAGAATTTGATCTGTATGACATTTACCCCAATTAATAATACATAAAGAACCCTGGTGGTGCAATGGTTAAGTTCGTGGCTGCTAACTGAAAGGCTGGCAGTTCGAACCCACCCAACAGCTCCATGGGAGAAAGACCTGGCAATCTCCTGCCATGAGGATTAAAACCTAGAAGACTCTAGGGGCAGTTCTACTCTGCCACATGAAGTTGCTACGAGTCAGAATCAACTCAATGACACCCAACAACAACAATACACAATAAACTGTAAAAATAGATTTTTAGTTCCTGATATAAATCTCCAGTTCTTCTCTAAGTATGTCTCTTAGTGGTATTTTTTACATACGGTTTAATCTACCCTTGAATGTCTGCTTTTTGATCTGGGCTTTTGTTATGAAGTTGTAGTCTTTCTTTATATATGCATTCAAAGTATAGCTTCTATCTACTGAGTCCTTATCAAGCAATTTCTACAGAAATCCTTGCTTCCCTTCAATATGCACTGCAATACTCTGATGTTGGGTCCAGTTTGCTGCATTATTGTAATAACCTGGAATATCTCTTCCTCATCTCTCTAGAGATCTGCATTGTTCTATATGCGATGGTGATTAGTATGAAAGGGAATAAAATTGTCTGGGGCTAAACAAGCTACTTTTGCTTGGAGTGGAAATAGAAAGTATCTCCCACTTGGGCAGCACCATAACACTTCCTCTAGAATCTTATCAGAAATCCATGGGTGTTACAAACAGATAACAAGCTTGACTGCTAGCTGAAAGGTTGGAGGTTTGAGTTCACCCAGATGTGCCTTGGAATAAAGGCCTCATGATATACTTCTGAAAAATCAGCCATTGAAAATCCTATGGAGCACAGCTCTATCCTGAAACACATGGGGTCACCATGAGTCAGAACTGACTCAGTGGCAACAGTTTATTTTATTTTCTAGAATCCAATTAAACTCAACACTGCCTTCTGTCAAAGAAGTAGTTCAAGAGTGATTTGGGACTTCATCATGAATCACTCAATTCCCGATAGTGTGCAGATCACTGTGCATTTAGCTACCTAATAAACTGTAAATCTTTCAGAATATTATGAATTTGCAATACATCAGGCTAAGGTTAAATATTAGGCATTTGATCATGGTTTTTTTCCTGCATTTTGAAACTGAGACAAAGAACCCAGGTTTTCTTTTCCTAAGCTCCTATAATTTATACAACAATTTTTTTTATCTGATTAGAAATCTTGTTACCAGACAACTTGTAATAAGACACTTTTTACTCTCTCAAGAGTTTCTGCTCTATTTATATAAAATAACTTGTTATATTGTTAAGCAGCTGAACTGGACTTTTTGGGTGAAATTAAAGAACTATAAGCATTTGTAATTTAAAACTACTCATCCTAGACAAATTAGCTAAAATAAAAATAGGCACACAGAAACAATAAGTAGTTGGAATACTTTCAAATGCTAATTAGGGAGCACTGGGTATTGCTGAAGCACTTACACAAATACTTTACATTTAAAAATTAACTAACTAACTAGAGAGAGAGAGAGAGAGAGAGAGATAGCGAGCAGGTTCTCTCACCAGGACCATTTCAAGCAGAATCAGAGATGGCGACGAAAAAACAGCGACCCTTCATGCTTAAAAGTGATGACTGCCATGCAGAATCATTCTAGGTAACCTTTCATGAGCGTAGAGATGCTATACTTAGTTCTTCAGCAAAATGGTTAACCTAGGTAAGCAAACCTACCAGTTTTACCCAGAGAATCAGGCTTCTTTACAGTGAATGACAAAATCCCTAGAAGCCTAGATCTCTTCTTCTAAAAGCTTAAACTTTCTTACCGTCCTTTTTTAACATTGAAGTGAAGCTTTCAGACACTGAGCATTGACTGGTCCACATGGACTTTAAATATAGAATCCTAACCTCTAAAATTCTAAAATAAATGCTTCCATTTATTAAGAATATAAAGCGAGGTACTGTCATAACCATTTATATTCATTATTTTTTAACCCTCAGAATAAACACGTGAGATTAGTACTATTTTCTCCTTTTTATAGGTGAGTAAAATGATGCTTAGTAAGATTAAGTAACTTGCCCAAGGTCATGGAGCACAAAAACTGTACAAACGGTGTTCAAACTCATATCTACTACTTCTAAGCCAAAAGCCCTTAAGCATAGAATTACCCTGACTCACCGTTCAAATCAACAGAACACCCCTTCCTTATCTTCTCTCAAATGTCTTTCAGCAGAACAGCCATCATTCTATGAAGGATAATATTCTTTCAAATGAAAGCCGTTAAAGGGGGAAGGAGAAGAGTATAACCACTAAAAATATGATATGCAACTAAAATGCTTTTCATATAATAATCAATCAATGTGTGGTTAAATAATCAATCATGATCTATTTCTTATCCTGGCATTTTTAATTTGCCCTGGTATTTGTTTTGAATAGAAATATGAGTTACTATCAGTGCAAACATGGTCTTTCTTAGGACACCATGGGATTTCAGCAATCCAGTATTAAATTACCTCCTGACAGTACAGCCTTGCTCTGTCTATACTGCTTTTCCCAAAGGATTCTCAATTCCTAAAATAGCTAAGTTCTTTGTAAAGTGATGCGGCAGATATCCAGGTTAGGTGGCAAATCTGTCAGATTTTTCCATGTGATTCCACTCCAACCAGATGAGTTTCCGTATCCTCATCTGAAAAAGAACTTTCATATCCATCTTCGGTGGTTGTTGCAAGGACTAAATAAGATTGTTGTTGTTGTTGTTAGGTGCCGTCGAGTCGGTTCTGACTCATAGCAACCCTATGCACAACAGAACGAAACACCGCCTGGTCCTGCACCATCCTTACAATCGTTGTTATGCTTGAGCTCATTGTTGCAAACACTGTGTCAATCCACCTCCTTGAGGATCTTCCTCTTTTCTGCTGACCCTGTACTCTGCCAAGCATGATGTCCTTCTCCAGGGACTCATCCCTCCTGACAACATGTCGAAAGTATGCAAGACACAGTCTCACCATCCTTGCTTCTAAGGAGCATTCTGGTCGCACTTCTTCCAAGATAGATTTGTTCATTCTTTTGGCAGTCCATGGTCTATCCAATATTCTTCACCAACACCACAATTCAAACGCATCAATTCTTCCTTGGTCTTCCTTACTCATTGTCCACCTTTCACATGCATATGATGTGATTGAAAATACCATGGCTTGGGTCAGGTGCACCCTAGTCTTCAGGGTTACATCTTTGCTCTTCAACACTTTGAAGAGGTCCTTTGCAGCAGATTTGCCCAATGCAATGCGTCTTTTGATTTCTTGACTGCTGCTTCCATGGCTGTTGATTGTGGATCCAAGTAAAATGAAATCCTTGACAACTTCAATCTTTTCTCCATTTATCATGATGTTGCTCATTGGTCCAGCTGTGAGGATTTTTGTAATTTCTTTATGTTGAGGTGCAATCCATACTGAAGGCTGTGGTCTTTGATCTTCATTAGTAAGTGCTTCAAGTCCTCTTCACTTTCAGCAAGCAAGGTTGTGTCATCTGCATAATGCAGGTTGTTAATGAGTCTCCCTCAAATCCTGATGCCCTGTTCTTCTTCATATAGTCCAGCTTCTGGGATTATTTGCTCAGCATACAGATTAAATAGGTATGGTGAAAGAATACAACCCTGACACACACCTTTCCTGACTTTAAACCAATCAGTATCCCCTTGTTCTGTCTGAACAACTGCCTCTTGATCTATGCAAAGGTTCCTCATGAGCACAATTAAGTGTTCTGGAATTCCCATTCTTCGCAATGTTATCCATAGTTTATTATGATCCACACAGTCGAATGCCTTTGCACAGTCAATAAAACACAGGTAAACATCCTTCTGGTATTCTCTGCTTTCAGCCAGGATCCACCTGACATCAGCAGTGATACCGCTGGTTCCACGTCCTCTTCTGAAACCAACCTGAATTTTTGGCAGTTCCCTGTTGATATACTGCTGCAGCCGTTTTTGAATGATCTTCAGCAAAATTTTGCTTGTGTGTGATATTAATGATATTGTTCTATAATTTCCACATTCGGTTGGATCACCTTTCTTGGGAATAGGCATATATATTGATCTCTTCCAGTCAGTTGGCCAGGAAGCTGTCTTCCATATTTCCTGGCATAGACGAGTGAGCACCTCCAGCGCTGCATCTGTTTGTTGAAACATCTCAATTGATATTCCATCAATCCCTGTAGCCTTGTTTTTTACCAGTGCCTTCAGAGATAATGAGAGTAAAAGTACCAAACATGTACCTAGCATATAGAAGGCATCCAAGAAATGTAACTTGAATCTGAGCATTGTGATCCAGCCCAGAGTCCCACAATTTGAAGATGCATGTTTTGTCACTGGTCCGTTATATGCAAGACTCAATAATTAACTATAATAATCTGGAACTTCTTTACTTATCTATTTTTTCCTTCTTTAGATCTCTTTCCAAACACTCTGAGAGAAGTTCAAGTAGAGATTATAAGCAATGACGTATGCAATCAGGTTCAGGTATATGGTGGTGCCGTATCATCAGGAATGATATGTGCTGGATTCTTGGAAGGAAAAAAAGATGCCTGTGAGGTAAGAATAGACTCAAATCCACAAAAACAACTCTGTTAAGAAGGCATGATCTTCCAGAACACAAACCAATGCCATTTCACATGACTCTATGCAATTAAGTTGTACAAAGACAGTGTTAAATAAGAGAAGTGCAAGAACCATAAAAAATATTTCTGGTATAACACCCTGTTATTGTGTACCACCATATGTTAAAAATGGCCATCAGCTGCAAATTAGGACTATGACTAGAGAGATGAACTAGAAGCAGATAGTATAAACCAATCCAGGCAGCCCTACAATTATGGCTTCAAGCTATAGTCATCAATCAACAGATAGGTATCTAATTCCTACTAGTTGCAACGTGCTGTGGGATGGGGACTGCAGATGTCACCACAGCCGATCATGAGTTGCCTCACTGGTGTCTAAACCTTTAACTTTAAAACAGTGTACATCCAGATGGAATTACACTATTTTGAAAAAAAACAAGCAAACAAAAAACATATTTATCTACACTTACTCATTATAAAGTGTTTTGTGACTTACTGATCATATCTATCTAGAAACTAATTAAATAACTTTTCCTCACTCATATACAGCTTTAATTTTAAGCATTAAGCATTTAAAGAGATTGTCAGTTTTAAAGTCTAGATATTCAAAGGACTAAAAATAGATAATTAAAATAGTAAATATTTTACATATAGCATTTGAGACTGGGCTCAAAAAGTTAGCAATTTTTTTTGAAGCATTAGAAATGGCTTTTGAGAATTTTGGAGCCCTGGTAGTATAGTGGTTAAGAGCTACTAACCAAAAGGTCTGCAGTTCGAATCCATGAGGCAGTCCTTGGAAATCCTATGGGGCAGCTATACTCTGTCCTTTAGGGTCACTATGAGTCAGAATTGACTCGATGGCAACTGTTTTTTTGGTTTTGGTAGCGTAGTGGTTAAGAGCTAGTCTGCTAACCAAAAGGTCAGCAATTCGAATCCACTATTCGCTCCTTGGAGATTCTAGGACACAGTCCTACTCTGTCCTATAGGTTCACTATGAGTCAGAATCAACTGGACAACAACACCTTTTCCAGAATTTTACATACATGGGTGCTTTTCTTTATATACAAAGGTGCCACTATTGATCTGCTATTGGCTGTTTGTTATGTGATGATAATAAACAATTACTTTTTTTTTCAAAATTTTTCAAGTCTATTAAATGCCAGGGAATGTGGCAGTTACTGGAGGAAACATAAAGATAATATATATATATAAAAAAAGATAATCTATTTCCACAAGGAATTTACTATCTAATAGCACAAAGTAACTAAAACAAAACAAACAAACAAACAAACAAACAAAAAACAACCAAACAAAGAGACCAGGAGTTGGCTACATTCTCTGCAATGAAAAGTCTCTCTTGCCTCACTCTACTTGAGTCGTCTGTGGTAGAGGAAGCAGAAGCAGCATGGGTGATCTAAAATACAACTTGATCACATGACCTTAGGAGGAGGAATATAATAAATACATATAGGAGCTGATGTTCTCTTTCCATTGGGTTTTTTTCTTTTTTTTTATGGTTGAGTTCACTTTCCCTTGCTTCCTTTTAGATAGTAAAATACTGAGGACCTAAATTAGGATGTAAGCCTAAGGGAAAGGAGCTGAGGATGAGTGTTTTAGGTGTAGGCTAGGATTTTCTGTGTCCACTGAATACTGGGGGCTACTTAAAATTACGGGAAAAGAAGGGAGAGGGAGTGAACTAAAGGTACAAGGCTTTAGGCCTCAATCCCTGATTCAAACAGGACAATTCCTCTTGTGAAGAAGCCTGTATTAGGCTTCCACATAATATTTCTTTTTAATAAATAGTTGTTGTTAGGTGCCGTCAAGTTGGTTCCGACTCATAACAACCCTATGTAAAACAGAACGAAAAACTGCCTGGTCCTGCACAATCATCACAATCGTTGTTATGCTGGAGCCCATCATTGCAGCCACTGTGTCAATCCATCTCGTTGAGGGTCTTTCTCTTTTTCGCTGACCCTCAACTTTACCAAGCATGAGGTCCTTCTCCAGGGTCTGGTCCCTCCTAATAGTATGTCCAAAGTATGTGAGGCATAGTCTCGCCATCCTTGCTTGTAAGGAGAATTCTGGCTCTACTTCTTCCAAGACAGATTGGATGAATAGGTCCGTCGCTAAAGATAAATTTAAAAGTGATTTGTCTAAACATTAGGTTATGGACACCAGAGAAGTCCTTATCCATCTCATGCTTTAAACAAGGTCATTAGGGCTAGGGATTCCACTTTGGTCTGGGAGCACAGTCTTTTCAGTAATAAATAATGCGCATTTGCTTAGAGTGCCCTTTGCATATCTTTCTCCTCTCAAGCCTATTGCTGCACAGGGATACTGCATCCAGGATACCTTGTTATCAACTAGTGTAAGTGGTCTAACAAGGTGTAATTCAAATTCAAAGCAAGAGATTTTTTTCTGTCTAATAGATTTTAGAAGCTTCATGGAGGAGATGACATTTTAGTTGAGTCTTGAGGTTATCTTTGGTAAGAATTGGCTGCCTGGACTTAGGTTCAGTTTGTGAGCATTGTGCAGAGCAGAAATAAAACTTTTACAAGAATAAAACTGAAACGATGGCTTTATTCACACTACCTTCCAGATCATTAGCAGAGAGTAAGCAGTAAGTAATACTAATGATAAGTAAAATAGTATTATTTATGCATATATCAGTACAAAATATTATTAGATTTTCAGCTGATTAACTCTCATTTCTGACACCTCTTTATCACATTGACCATATATATATTTTTTTTTTCCTTCTCCAGGGTGATTCCGGAGGACCACTGGTTATTGCGCGTGATAGAAACATCTGGTATCTTATTGGAATAGTAAGCTGGGGGATAGACTGTGGGAAAAAAAACAAACCTGGACTTTACACCAAAGTAACTCGTTACCGGGACTGGATTAAATCTAAAACAAACATCTAATGCAACAGTCACGTGTGCTTCTGGGTTATGTGTGGATGTCTAGAAAATTGTGTTGCCATGTGTACCGTTACCATGAAATTCAAGATGCAAATATGCGTAAACTGCCAACTCTTCCCTTAAACATGATGAAGGCAGGCTTTCGTTCACATCGTCTGAAGCATTTTGCTTGCTATAAGCAAAGAAGGTACTGTCAACTCCACGAAGATCTGCCTTTGCCACTGTTTCCAGTTACTTCCTTGCTCATCTTTGTGTCTCTACTGTGCACTACTCATTTTAGAATAATCCAGCAGTTTAATCAGATAAGTACCAACTGGTTAAGCAGTCTCTACATTTTCACTGACAGAGCACGCTGCCTTACCCTGATGACTTCATAGTTCTTGTACTCGTCACCAAATCCTCATTGAGAACGTTTAGATACACTGTACTAGGCAAATCAAGGTAATTAGTTTTGTCCAGCACTAACACAAATGATGGTGGTGGGAGGGGGACACTAGGCATGAAACTAGGACAAGAGAGGGGGCACTACTGTGAATCCTCTCTCCTTTGTCCTCAGATGTGCCCTCTCTTTGAAACTTGGAAAAAGTTGACAGTTATATTTATATGCAAAAGTTCAGAATTTAAAGTCTTTAAATAATTACCTTGATGTTCATTCTGGAGCAATGACTAAACCATTGGAGCAGACACCAGGAAACTGGAGATATTGTCTAACATAGGATTCTGCTCTACATTATGTAAAAAATGCCTTTCAATACCTAGACATTAAAGGCAAAAATTTCTTGGCCTTTCGTTAAATGGAAATGAGAAGAAGAGGCAAGGACTCAGCCCTATCTCTAAAAACGGGAGGAGAACCAACCCTGATGTAAATTGACTTTTCATTTCTGTTTCATTATGAGTGACTTCTAAAAGCAATACCAGTTGCCACGGAGTCGATTCCAACTCAAAGCGACCCCACCTATGACAGGGTAGAACTGTTCTCCAAAGGGTTTTCAATGGCTGGTTTTTCTCAAGTAGATCACCAGGACTTTCAAGGAGCCTCTGGATGGACTCGAACCTCCAACTTCTCTTTTAGCAGCTAAGCCTGTGAACCATTTGCACCACCCAGGGACTGCCTTTAAACAAATAGATTTCTCATAATGCATTTTATTTTCTTAACAGTTTTATTTTCAACAAACTTCAGAGTAATGAAGAGACCCAAAGAGTGGGAAGCCAATATAAATTAGGTATTCAAAAACAACTTAAATGAGAAGCCAATATAAAATTAGACATTAATGAACAATTTGATTCAAAATTTTGGTAAAGACTTTATTGTGATTGGGTAAAGACTTTTATTGTAAATATTTAGATTTACTGTTAAAAATGCCAGGCATTTTTTGCACAATGGCATTTATAAAGAATATTTAAATAACCAAGAAAGTATCTTTGTAATGTTTTTGTTGTTGTTAGCTGCCATCTAGTCAGCCCCGTCCTATGGCAATCCCACGCACAACAGAATGAAATGCTGCCCAGTCTTGTGCCATCCCCATGATAAGTTGCTCATTAGACAGATATGATCCATAGAGTTTTCACTGGCTGATTTTTGGAAGCAGATCACCAGGTCTTTCTTCCTAGCCCATCTTAGTCTGAAAGCTCTACTGAAACCTGTTCAGCATATTAGCCACACGCAAGCCTCCAGTGACAGGTGGTGGCTTTGTATGAGGCGTACTGTCCAGGAATCCAACTTAGGTCTTCCACACGGAAAACAAGTGTTCTACCACTGAACCACTAATGTCCTCATGTTTGGAATGGCTTAATTTTTGTGATAAAATGCTCATTTTCATCTGTACTTAAATGCATATTTTGCGGGACTTACATTGACTGTGGACTAGCATGCAACAAAGATCAAACTTTTCCTGTCCAACTCTGTGTCTCCTAACCTTTATTTGCTTCTCTCCCCCCTTTTATATTTAAGGAAATAACTGTTGTGTTAAGATATTCTTTCACGTTTTATATCAAGTAAGAGTCTCTCTTGCCTCACGTATTATATTGTATACATTAAAATATATTTATGGTAATAAACTCAAACTCATTCTTTCTGAATCTTAACTGTAATACAGAATTTCTCAGCCTTGGCACTATTCACATTTTGGTACAAGAATTATTTGTTGTGGGGGGGAGGGGCTGCCTTGTATATTGTGGGACATTTAGCAACATTTCCTTTCCTCTACACATTAAATGCTAGGTGTGATAACCAAAAATATCTCCAGACATTGCCAAATGTTCCCTGGGGCAAAATCACCCCCAGTTGAGAACCACTGCAATGGATCAATAAAACCTGTTGCCATCAAGTAAATTCTGACCCATAGCGACCCCACAGGACAGAGTAGAACTGCCCCATAGGGTTTCCAAGGAGCAGCTGGTGGATTCGAACCTACAATCTTTTGGTTAGCAGCCGAGCTCTTAACCACTGCACCACCAGGGCTCCATGTAATCAATAGTTGGAGGGGAAAAAAAAAACACTGTTAAAATTATGCAAATCACTATTTCCTTACATGCATTTAGAAATATTTTTCTTCTCATTTTTAAAATGCTGCCTTGTTGAAAATGCTAAAAGACCATCTATCATTACCACACTCATATCTATAAAATCCTAACCAAATTAAGATTTTTGAGCAATGAATCTAGTTGGAAGAAGGAGGTTGTTTGAAGACTAAGCCGCTACAGGCAAATAATTCATACACACAAACATGCACACACACAAAAGTGAGTTATTTGTGAAGTGCTTAAATCCTGAATAATTGCACACATATGCTCTCTTTATTATTCTCAGAATGCATAATAGATATTACTTAGGAAGGTGTTTATGTATTTGGCTGAGGCAGAGTGGCTCAGTCCATCATCCGCTGACACTACAGAGTGGAGTACAGAAAACTGGATAGCATCACTAAGCACTAAAAGCTGTACTGTCCAATTGGTAGTCATTAGCCAGGTAGGGCTATTTAGATTTAAATTAATTAAAATTAAATCAGATTAAAAATTATTTTCCTCGGTTATTCTAGTCACATTTCAAGTACAAAATAATCGATGTGGCTAGTGGCTACCATATTGGGCAGCATAGAAAGTTCTACTGGACATCATTAACCCAATGCATTCTATGCAGTCACTTACATAATCACTCATTCATCTAACAAACATTTCTTGAACCTCTACTATGTGTCATGCATGATTCTGGACACTGGCTATACAAATGTGAATAAAACCAAGTCCCTATTCTCAAGGCCAGATAAAGAGATAACATGTTTTTAATAACTGCCACTGAAAATAGCAGACTCTTTAGGGAATGTGAGTTGGCTAGGCACAGCAAGGCCACCTTTAGACTCTACTTCCTCTAGTGGTACTGGGTCCACTAGTGGAATTGAGCATTTCTGTGTGAGCTGTAGCAGGCCCACCAGAGACCTTCCAGAGACATGAGATTCAAGTGGTCAGAAACTAGTTTCTCAACCTTCCTTGCAAAATGATTCTAGAATTTCCCACAATTGATAGTATATAAAAAAAAAAAAAAAAAGTATATTAGAATATCAAAAAAGTTTTTTTTTTTTTTTTAATCAGTGAGAAGGATACATTAATGGCAACCAAACAAAGCAGTAACAACTAACAGAGTACCACCAGAGGAATTTAGTCGCAAACATTAAAAACATCAAATGATATTTTAAGCAAACAGCCAACCCAAATAAAACAAGGATTTGATTATGCAATCTGTTAATGTCATTTTATTTAGTTTAACCCTGGAAATCTGGAACTAGCAGATCACTGTGACCCATACCTGTGTTCATTAAAACTCTGCAGGAAAGGTGTAAAGAAACATAGACCCAAATGTGTTATTATACTGCCATCTCCTGATCCATGTTATTTTTAAAATATACTTTATTGTAATTTCACTTCAAGTTATAAAGTTATATGAGCTCTTTTCCAACATAGAGTAGAACAAAGAAAAATCTTATAGGTCAGAGTAGAATTGCCCCATATGGTTTCCAAGAATTGGCTGGTGGATTTGAACTGCTGACCTTTTGGTTAGCAGCCATAGCACTTAACCGCTACACCATCAGGGCTCCATCTTGAACTAGAATGTCTAGGAAAGGTAGGTAGATAAAGCCTAGCATGGAATGAGGAAATAGGTGAGAGAAAAACTTTTTAAGTGTCCCCCCAACACCTTGCCTTGTGCTGTATGGCCTTGAGACAATCTTTGTCTATCTTTCTTATCAGAAACAGTCTAAACCACCAATTTAGAAAATATCAGGGCAAAATCCCACTGGGGGGAGGAGTTTATTAAAAAGATGGTGTCTTAGTTATCTAGTGCTGCTATAACAGAAATACCACAAGTGGATGGCTTTAACAAAGATAAATTTATTTTCTCACAGTCTAGGAGGCTGGAAGTCCTAACTCAGGGCAACAGCTCCGGGGGAAAGCTTTCTTTCTCTGTCAGCTCAGGTAGAAGGTCCTTATCGTCAATCTTCCCATGGTCTAGGAGCTTCTAGATGCAGGGATCCCAGGTCCAAAGACTTTGGTCCTGGCACTGCTTTCTTGGGGGCATGAGGTCCCACTGTCTCTCTGCTCACCTCTCTCTTTTATATCTCAAAAGACATTGATTTACAACGCAACCTAATCTTGCAGATTGAGTCCTGCCTCATTAATATTACTGCTGTTAATCTCACCTCATTGACATCATAGAGGTAGGATTTACAACACATAGGAAAATCACCTCAGATGACAAAATGGTGGACAATCACACAATACTGGGAATCATAGCCTAGCCAAGTTGACACACATTTTGGGAGGACATAGTTCAATCTACAACAGGTGTCAACTAATCAGCTCCATTCAGATATTCTCTTTCCTACTTTCACCCTTCTCAACCTCCAGGGCATTAAAGTTGAAGGAGACTGATTTCGTCCAGTGCTGCTTTACTAAGAGTTTATCAGCAAAATTCCCTTTAAAGGAGTTGGCTTGTGGAGGGTCAGCAAATGAGTATGATCGATAATAGTTACTGTGGTCCCATGGCCTCTATTATTTCAGGGCTCCATCATCCCTATGGATAAGCGTACCTCTGTGACTGCTTCTCCTCCTGTCAGACGTGGCCTACAGAGAAGAGCCACTTTTGAACTTTTTAGTGTTGCTCAAGCCCTTTCACCAGTTCATTTTTAATGGCTTTGATAAATGGTGTGTCTTCTGGGCCCTCACATGGAATGTATTTCTCTGGTGGGTCTTCTGCCCACATGTAATATAACCATCCCAGCATGCCCACCTTCCTCAGCCTCTTTATTTCTTTCTCCACTGTCCGCCATGGCAACTGAGGCATTTCACTCAGCCTTGGCTATCAATTATTTCCTCCAGGCTGCTAAAAGCCACCGTAGTAGCAAGTTTGCTTGACTTCCTTAGGTATTTGCCAGAGTGTTAAATTCCATATTTTGAGAAAGTGCTCCCAAGTCAATGAATTCTTGCTTATCCAGTCTTCCATTCCAGCTCCCTTGATAAAGAAACCTCAAAATTCAATCCCAGGAACAGGAGTATTCTTCTGCCCATGCATTTTAGCTAATTCTTAGAACTTTTTCTGTGCAGAGTCTCTTTTATCCCTTATCAGGCCAAGCACATTCCCATTAGGGCTATTGCCCTGGATGTTGGTTGAAGAGGCCAGAATATCACCATAGGGGGCATTTGTTGACTTACAGGAAAGCTGAAGCAGCTTTCAACATAGTGGAAGAGCTGGCTCTTACAATGAGAGGAGGGCCACTTCTGCAAGCTCTGAGGTCTCAGGGAGGCCTCCAGAACCAGCATCATTAAATACATCCGTGTAGTTGTCCCCATCTTATGTTTAAGGGTCCCAGGTTTCAACCATGGCCCAGCATAACAGACCTGCCTTGACTTATTCAAGGCAGTATTCAAACATCTTGCCAGCATTCAAACAGCTCTGGAACTCTGTGAATCAACCTATTAGATCTTCAGTTTGGTGCTTAACTATGTCAATTTTTCCTCTGCAGGAAATAAGGGCCTCTTTGTAATTGGCTGCCCTACTCAGCCTTTACCAAAAAAACAAACAAACAAACCCATTGCTCTCAAGTTTATTCTGACTCATAGCAACCCTATGACAGTAGGATGGAGTAGAACTGCTCCACAGGGTTTCCAAAGAGCAGTTGGTGGATTCAAACTGCAAACCATTTTGGTTAGCAGCTGAGCTATTAACCACTGCACCACCAAGGCTCCACTCAGCTTTTAACCGATTATAAACAGCCCTAAATTTCTCCTTATCCTTCCTCAGGGCAATAAAACAATTTAGCAGTAACCAGCCAACTCATTGTCTTTGTAGGTATTTTCTTGCTTTATCTTGCAAATGCCTGAATAAACCACCAGGAAGATTCCCCAGGTCACAACTAGCGAAATCTTTAGCAATTCAGTGCCATTTTATGCCAGGTATTATCTGTGTCCATATACCACTCAGGTTGGCACCCTCTCTGCCCAACAGGTAGTGAAGTGAGTTAGTCAGTCCTACATTTTCTCAGAATGATCACATACCCTCCACTCAGACCACAGGATGGAATTTGAGGTGCAGGAGATTTATTGGGGATAATTTCTGTGAAGGAAAATGAGATGCAAGCTGGAGGCTCAGAGGGAGCCTTCAGTACAGTGCAGGGCAGTTCTGATACATGTGTAGTAGAGTGAGAAGAAAGAAGAGTTATATAGGAAGAGTCCCACATGGCAGTGCAGTTCCAAGGAAATTCAGTCAGGACTATGAGCAGCCCTCAAGCCAAGGTCTCCCATCAGAGAAGTCCCACATCTCCCAGGAATGGGCCTGCATTAAGACCTCTGCTGTGCTTAGTCACAGGCAGAGAGAAGCCTAGGAAAAGCATGGTTTATGTGAATGCAGTGGTGGGCTCAGAGGGTATCACCTGAGCCATTTGTCAATTATACACCCTAGAGCAAGAGATCTGAGAGGTTTATTTCTATGGTCACCACAACCACAAATCCCTGTCTAAACTACACACAGAACTAAATGAGAAAGAGAAAATGGTAATGTTAGTACAAAAACACAATTTTTGTGACCTAAGTTGAGGAATAGATTTCTTAAAGCAAAGAATCAAAAGTAAAAGTTTTAAGGAAAAATCATAATTTTCCTTTTCTCCTTAAAATTTGACTACATAAATTTTTGACTTTCTGTTATGCAAACAATACTATGCATAGAATGTTGTTGTTGTTGTTAATCAATTCAGTTCTGACTCATAGCGACCCTATGCACAACAGAGTGAAACACTGCCTGGTCCTGCACCATCCTTACAATCTTTGTTATGCTTGAGCTCATTGTTGTAGCCACTGTGTCAATCCATCTCATTGAGGGTCTTCCTCTTTTGCACTGACCCTGTACTTTGCCAAGCATGATGTCCTTCTCCAGGGACTTATCCCTTTGACAACATGTCCAAAGTATGTAAGATGCAGTCTCGCCATCCTTGCTTCTAAGAAGCATTCTGGTTGTACTTCTTCTAAGACAGATTTGTTCGTCCTTTGGTCAGGCCATGGTATATTCAATATTCTTTGCCAACACAATTCAAAGGCATCAATTGTTCTTCCATCTTCCTTACTCATTGTCCAGCTTTCACATGCATATGATGTGATTGAAAGTACCATGGCTTGGGTCAGGCACACCTTAGTCTTCCAAGTGACATCTTTGCTTTTCAACACTTTGAAGAGGTCCTTTGCAGCAGATTTACCCAATGCAATGTGTTGTTTGATTTTTTGACTGCTTGTTCCATGGCTATTGACTGCGGATCCAAGTAAAATGAACTCCTTGACAACTTCAATCTTTTCTCCATTTATCATGATGTTGCTCATTGGTCCAGTTGTGAGGATTTTTGTTTTCTTTATGTTGAGGTGCAACCTATACTGAAGGCTGTGGTCTTTGATCTTCATTAGTAAGTGCTTTTTAATGATTTTTTTTTTTGATGCATAGACTAGGAGAAGATATTTGAAATGCCTAAATCTGACAATGCAGTGATTATGTAGAACACATACACATGCACACATACACACACACTCCTGCAAATCAACAAGGAAAAAGAGAAATCTTAGTAAAAAATATGGGCAAGGGATATGAAAATGCAATTTACAGAAAATGAACTCAAAAAGCTAGCAAGCGTGTAAAGAAATGCTCATGTCACTTGTATTCAGGGAAATACAATTAAATCAGCAGAAAGACACCACTTTACAACTAATAGACAAGTATAATAAATGCAAAGTACAGGCAAGGATGTAGAACCTGCATGAATTGCTGGTGGTAACAGTCAATGCTGGTCAAATTATATCTTTGCCTGCCATGTTGTTGCTGTTTTTAGGTGCAGCCCAGTCGGTTCTGATTCACAGCGATCCTACGTACAACAAAACGAAACATTACTCGATCCTGTGCCATCCTCAAAATAGTAGGCGTGTTTGAGCCCATTGTTGCAGCCACTGTGTCAATCCATTTTATTGAGGGCCTTCCTCTTTTTCTCTGACCCTCTGCTTGACTGAGCATGATGTCCTTCTCCAGATGAGACAAACCTTGCCATCTTCACTTCTAAGGAGCACTGTGGTTGTACTTCTTCCAAGACACATTTGTTCTTTCCTCTGGCAGTCCATGGTATGTTCAATATTCTTCACCAATGCCATAATTCAAAGGCATCAATTCTCCCTTGGTCTTCTTTACTCATTGTCCAGCTTTCACATCTATATGAGGTGATTGAAAATACCATGGCTTGGGTCAGGCACACCTTAGTCCTCAAAGTGACATCTTCACTTTTTAACACTCTAAAGAGGTCGTTTGCAGCAGATTTGCCTAATGCAATGTGTCATTTGGTTTCTTGATTGCTGCTTCCGTGGGTGCTGACGGTGGATCCAAGTAAAGTGAAATTCTTGACAACTTCAATCTTTTCTCCATTTATCATGATGTTGTTCATTGGTCCAGTTGTGAGGATTTTTGTTTCCTTTACGTTAAGGTGCAATCCATACTGAAGGCTGTAGTCTTTGCTCTTCATCAGTAAGTGCTTCAAGTCCTCTTCACTTTCAGCAAGCAAGGTTGTGTTACCTGCCTATCACAGATTGTTAATGAGTCTTCCTCCAATCCTGATTCTGCTTTCTTCACATAATCCAGTTTCTCAGGTTATTTGCTCAGCGTACAGATTGAGTAAGTATGATAAAAGAATACAACCCTGACGCACACCTTTCCTGGTTTTAAACCAGGCAGTATGCCCTTGTTCTGTTCTAATGATCGCCTCTTGACCTATGTACAGGTTCCTCATGAGCACAGTTAAGTTTTCCAGAATTCCCACTCTTCTCAATGTTCTACACTGGAGTTAATATCTCATATAATGCACAAAGCCACTTTAAAATTGTATCTAGTATACTTTCTTCAGGTTAGACCAATTAGAATCTTTTAATTTTCTCTTATAATTTCAAGGATAAACTAAAAATCAGGAACACAGGAATTCTTCATTTGAAAAGAATTTGGGTCTGAGAAGTGGAGACTTATGGCAGAAGAAAAAACAGAAATCCTTGAGTAATGCTTCCAATTGTTACAACCTCCAGGCTCAATGATCCATCTTTATTTAATTTTCAAAGAAAGGAGAGAGCATTTTCTCAGCCTGAATAAATTTCTCAGGATGTTAGAATAAGAGTGAAAGGATTATGCTCATAATTCTGTGCAAAATAACCATCATAGAAAGATTTCATTTCTCAGAGTTGCAGACAACATAAAGAGAAAGTTCTTATACATTAATCTTTTAACTTAGTTTCTCATATTCCTAACTAATACTTGTAATTAACTGCACTGACAAATTTGATTGGAAGAAATACATTAACACATTCCCTTTTTTCTGTTCAACTTAAAATCATGAACAGTATGATAGCTACACCTATGATATTCCTAGATCATTATTCAAGCCATGTTCTTTTGCTTGGATGGAACAGCCACCTACAAAAGCATAAAACAGCCTTATACTAAAATCTTTATGACAACAATTTTCACAGGAACCATCTCTCAGAAGGAGATACAGGGATGATGAGTAAGTGAAATTACTGGTCTCCCCTGCCCACATCAACTCAGAACTGATTCCAGGTGATTTGTTTTATGTATTTAGCTTAGAATTCAGTTAGAAAAATTGTTCCACTGCCTCATCCTTGCCCCAAATAAAAGTTGTGATTCAATGTTGTAAGAGGATATTTGCTATATTTTATGCCCAAGTTCAATGGAAATAGAGAGGTAGAGTATAGATTCTTGTGTAAATAAGAAAGATTATGAAGAGAGTAAATGAAGGCTATGAAAATTGAATGGATGTGGAAGGCCAAGGAATAGATAGCAGGGGATTAATTAGGGAACAATGTGAAGTTTGGACTTATTATATTTCAGATGTCAGAAAGCACAGAACTGTTCCAGGAGTCAGAGGAAATGTCAGGGATTTAATTCAGAAGAAATATAACCGTGTATAGAGATTCGAGGGTCAAATGCATAGAGGTGATATTTGAATCTGTGGCAGTAAATTAGATCACCAAATGAAAAAGTATGCTCAGGAACTCTGGAGTGAAAGGAAGGTGGGAACAGTGCCAGGAAAAATAAAAAGGAGAACCAAAAAAAAAAAAAAAAATCATGGAAACCAAGGGAGTAAAGATTTCATAAGAAAAGTGCAATTACCAATATAGAATACTATACAAGACGAAGAAAGGAAAAGACTAACAAAAAGCCCTATAGATTTGGTATTGGAAGGAAGTGATTGGTTTTAAAGAAAAATTTTAATAATGTGGTATGAATAGATTTTGTTAAAATAGTTTTAGAGTTAAATGGGATAATGCAAGTCATCTACTGCAACTATTCATCCAATGATTTCTCTCCCAGGCTATCCATTTCAAGGGTTGGTCCAACTGAGGGTTACCAGTTACAAGAGTCTCACCACATCCCCTGACAATGCTGTCCATCTGTTGGCAGCTCCAACTGTTAGAAAATCACTAATGGTATGTTCACACTAGTTTTAAGTTCTTTCATTTGTTAACCTTCCAAACATTTTCTGACAGTAATTGTTTCCTTCAAGCTATTCTTTTTGTCTGTACCATGGTGGCTCCTAACTTTTAAACATACTCCAATGTGTTGATTTTCCTCATAAAGAATGACACTTAGAAAGCAACACGGTAGCCCTCTTTTTGTCTGAAAGTATAGTCAGAATTGGCCTATCTCTCTTATTCCTAGATTCTAACATCTGTAATATGATGCTAAAATTTAAACTTCAGGGAGATACCAAGGGAGTGTAGTTGCGAAATTCCCAAGAGAGGTGCCAGAACATGATTTGCCACCAAGGACCTGCCCAAGGCTCTTGAAACCCTCATTCAAAACAAGGACAAGTATGAAGGGAAACTGGTGAAGGTATTTCTTTGAAGAAAGTTGTTGCCACGCCCAATCTTAGGAAAGGTGGTGTAAGACTGCAAACTTCTAACTCCACGCCTAGCAAAGAGGACTTAAAGGGACTACCTCAGAAACCTATGAAACGTGATTCAGTTCCTTGCAGTTGAGAGACACACAGGACTATTATACCTGACTCATGCCTTGGAAAGCCTGAATGGACTGTGTCTTGAAACTGACTCCTGATTTAGTGATACTGAGTGTGAGACACACTGGCCCCCAGTGTGGCATCAGGGCCAGGTGCATGCTGCTCCCCTTGGATCAGTACTTTCTAGGGATTAGATGTGGGCCAAGAGATCAGGAGAGCAGACTAAGAAGTCTCCTGGGGTCGCTCCAATAAGGTCACCTGACAAGTGAGGAGAAACTAAATTAAATCTACTGCCATCAAGTCAGTTCTGCCTCATAGTGACCCTATAGGACAGAGCTGAACTTCTCCACAGGGTTTCCAAGGCTGTTAATCTTTACAGAAGCAGACTACCACATCTTTCTCTCATGGAGCTGTAGGTGGGTTCAAATCACTGACCTCCCAGTTAGCAGCCAAGCATTAAACTACCAGAGCTTCTCATCCAAAAGAGGAGAGGTGTACCCCATATGTCTCTGGACTATAGGAAGAATCTTGAGTGACCACAACAAAAAGAAATGCATTCCTTCTGAACACTGGAACTGCACAAAAGAGTCAGTTTAGTTATCTGCTAGGCCCAGCATAAGTTAAACCAGTTACAAAGAGTATATGTTCAAGAAAGAACTGTTTTTTTCTCATTACCTTTCCTTAGAATAAGGCTGGGACAATGAGTGGAGTTAAAACATCTTGAAACGGAGAAAGGTAAAAGCAGAGGAAGAGAAGCCTATACAACTTTTCCCACTGCAAACTTTCAGCCACAGTGGAAAGAGGGAAGAAGATATAATGCTAAATCAAGTTAGAAATTTTGATTAATATCTTGGACTGAACATTTTAATTACTGAACTAAGACTGTGTGAACTAACATAAGACTTGATGAGCAGAAAAGCCACGGGACCTGCCAGATTTTCTATAAAGGAACAGAAGAAAATTATCCCCTGTGAAGCATGTGAATACATCGTGTTATTCAACTTACCAATTAAAAAAAAAATTACAAGTCTATTAATGCTGCTGAAAGCTGAATTGGTTTTGTGGGAAAGTATCACACAAGTGAAGTTGTTGCTGCCTGATATATAGCATCTACTCTAACTGAACTCCTAAGTCCCATTTATATTAAAAAAAAACTGCTAATTCATGTGTTTCCTTTTTCTTTAGGGTGGGCTTAAAGAGGATTTCATTTTACTTGGATCCACAATCAATGTCAATGGGAGCAGCAGTCAGGAAATCAAACAAAGTGTTGTATTGGGTAAATGTGCTGCAAAAGACCTCTTTAAAGTGTTCAAAACCAAAGATGTCACCTTGAGGAATAAGGTGTGCCTGACCCAAGCCATCATGCTTGGTAAAGTAAGGCATCAGAGGGAAAGAGGAAGACCCTCAACAAGATGGACTGACACAGTGGTTGCAACAATTGACTCAAGCATAACAACGATTGTGAGCATGGCACAGGACCAGGCAGTGTTTTGTTCTGTTGTACATAGGGTCGCTATGAGTCAGAAGCAGCTTGACAGCACCTAACAATCACAACAACATAAGGCAGGCTTTAAAAAAAAGTATGTGGTGTTAAATAAAAGATCATTGACAATCATATCAGAACACCTGGATCTAATTTCTAGCTCCAGCACTAACTGAGGCAACTTATACTAGTCATTTAATTTCTATAAATCTTTCTAAAACAGGGCCACAATAATTTATTAAGAGTGCTTAAAGGATAAAATGAGATACTTAATTAAATTGATTTGTATACTAAAATACTATACTGAGGTTTGTTAAAAATAAAAATAATTACGATAAATAAGATGCATAAACAAGCAGATACAATGGATAGAAGAGTCTCAGAAGAAGTGAGAGGTAATAGTATCAAGAACAAAGAGACAAGGTTACATCTTAGATAAGAATATTTCATCTTTCAAGACCAATGGCCAGGAAGAAATGAGGAAGAGGATAAAAAAAAGATTTTTGAGGTTCAGAAAAAGGATGCTAAGGGACTTTACATTATTTGGATTTATTATCCATTACTATGAACTAGATAGGTGGGAAGATTGGGTCATATTGTAAATGTATGTTGTCGTTAGGTGTCACTTGATCTGTTCTGACTCATAGCAACCCTATGTACAGCAGAATAAAACACTGCTTGGTCCTGTGCCATCCTCACAAATCATTGCTATGCTTGAGCCCATCATTACAGCCACTGTATCAATACATCTCATTGAGGGTCTTCCTCTTTTTTTCTGTCTACTTTACCAAGTATGATGTCTTTCTCCAAAGAATGTTTCCTCCTAAAATGTCCAAAGTATGTAAGATGAAATCTCACCATCCTCGCTTCTAAGCAGCATCTGGCTGTATTTCTAAGAAAGAAATGTTCATTCTTTTGGCACTCCATGGTATATTTAATATTGTTCACCAACACCATAATTCAAAGGTATAAATTCTTCTTGGGTCTTCCTTATTCACTGTCCAGCTTTCTCATGCATATGAGGCAACTGAAAATACCATGGCTTGGGTCAGGCACACCTTAGTCCTCAGAGTGACACCTTTGCTTTTTAACACTTTGAAGAGATCTTTTGCAGCAAATTTGCCCAATGCAACGTATCTTTTGATTTCTTGACTGCTGCTTCCATGGGCATTGATTGTGGATCCAAGTAAAACGAAATTCTCAACAACTTCAATATTTTCTCCATTTATCACGATGTTGCTTATTGGTACAGTTGTGAGGATTTTTATTTTCTTTTTTATTGTTTTCTTTATGTAATCCATACTGAAGCCTGTAGTCTTTGATCTTAGTGTTTCAAGCCTTCTTCACTTTCAGCAAGCAAGGTTGTGTCATTTGCACGTCGAAGGTTATTAATTAGTCTTCCTCCAATACTGATGTGCCATTCTTCTTCATACAGTCCAGCTTCTTGGATTATTTGTTCAGCATACAGATTGAAAAAGTATGGTAAAAGGATACAATCCTGATGCACACTTTTCCTGATTTTAAACCAGGTAGTATCCCCTTGTTGTGTTTGAATGACTGCCCTTGGTCTATGTACCGGTTCCTCATGAGCACAGTTAAGTGTTCTGCAATTCCCATTCTTTGCAATGGGAATGGATATAAATATTAAAATTAAATATATTCTCCTGATTGTTCATATACACATTGATAGCAAAATACAACTTCTTTAAGTGTGACAACTATTAATCAATGTCAATAATTCCCCAGAGACC
Organism: Loxodonta africana; assembly: GCF_030014295.1. Taxonomy (NCBI): domain Eukaryota; kingdom Metazoa; phylum Chordata; class Mammalia; order Proboscidea; family Elephantidae; genus Loxodonta; species Loxodonta africana. Next base: position 88,646,193 of record NC_087346.1, read on the forward strand.
AGATCATATAGATGCATCCCAATATGGTTCCAAGTTATCAGAAAAAGATTCTTTGTGACTAATGATAAAAATTGATAATCCAAATATACTGAAAGATAAAATTCTGTTATCAAAAGATACAATTTAAAAAGCAAAAGAATAAGCCACAAACTGGAAAATATATTTTCAATTCATATAACCAAAAAAAAAAGATTTATAATCATAATATTCATTTGTTTGATAAATATTTATTAAATGCTTAATATACAGGGACCTACAAGTAAATAGGAAAAAAGACATACAACCCACAGAAAATGTGAGCAGAAGATGTAAATGACATTTCAAAGAAGAGAAAATATACTTTAAAATATGCTAAATCTCACTACTATTAAAGTAAATCCCAATGTAATACCATTTTATACTCTCTAGATCCGCAAAAATTAAGAAATCTGATAATACCAGGTGTTGTTAAGGACTTGAATCTCTAGAAATTTTTATAAACTGCTAGTAGGTGTTTCAGGAAGACCAAAGAATTGATACCTTTGCATTATGGAGTTGGCGAAGAACATTGAATAAACTGTGGACTGCTAAAAAACAAACAAATCTCTCTTGGAGGAAGTACAGCCAGAATGCTCATTAGAAACGAGAATGGCGAGACTTCGCCTCACATACTTTGAACATGTTATCAGGAGGGATCAGTCCCTGGAGAAGGACATCATGCTTGGTAGAGTGGAGAGTCTGTGAGAGAGAGGAAGACCCTAAATGAAGTGGATTGACACAGTGGCTGCAACAATGGGCTCAAGCACAACAACGATTGTGAGGACTGTGCAGGAATGGATAGTGTTTCGTTCTGTTGTTCATAGGGTCGCTATGACTTGGAACTGACTTGACAGCACCTAATGAGAACACTGTTTTTTTTTTTTTTTTTTTTTTTGGTGATTAAGTATTTATTAGGAAACTCTAAGTATGTAGATTCCACAGTGCACTGGGAAGTTGGAGTACTTGGTCAGGAAGTGGAAGGAACCACACACATTAAGAATTTCAGCACTGAACTGACTGTGTCATAAAAATATTGAGGGCATCAGATACAGATTATACATTCTCATTCAGCTAACGGTGTGTCTCACATTTGGATACTAGGATGTTTTGACTTAGCCTAAAAAGCAAATCATCATATTTTAAAATTAAAAAATAATTTTTTGAATATATTTTCTCTACCCACTTCTGAGTTTCCCCAATGGCATCAGGGATGGGTTGGGCTCATGGATAGGATAAACTCAGGTATGGGGTAAGGAATAGGATAAGCAACAGAGATGGGTAAACTTCATCAAGGTCTGTGAAACACATTACTTTGCTATGAAAAGTGTTTTTATATATTGAATGAGCTCTTGTTAAAAAGCCATATAAACAGCTGTATCCAAAAGGCTACACCAAAATGCCCTGCAGTTGGTCCAGTCACCTCCCTGCCTAACACCAACATGCTTTTCTCCTCAGCTCAGACTCGCCATGGTTGACAACAGTGGGTGTTTTAATTGGCGTCTTTGAAGAAATGATGTTTGCGAAGGTGAGCATTCACATATCTAGAAAGCCAACAAATCTGCCCCTCTGAGTATCCTTGCATATGTTTACTGGGCAGTATGTGCAATAATATTCATAAAGGAATGTTGTCCATATTAGCAAAAAAAAAAAAGGAAATAATCCATTTTGTTTAACAAGAGAATGGGTAAAAATTTTTAGTATAGTCACACAATAGATTATTACACCACAGTGAAAATAAATGAACTAGAGATACATGCAAAAACATGAATAAGTTTTAGAAATATAGTAAAAATATGGATAAGTTTTAGAAATATAGTACTGAGCTAAAAAAAATTCCAGAGATTACATACTGTCTGGTATTTTTTTAAAAAGCTCAAAACTAAGTAAAAGTAAATATGTTGCTTAGAGTTTCATACATATATTAAACAAAAACACTTAAAGAAAAACATAAAATAGTAAATAAATAAGCATAGTGGTTAAGTGAGGATTCAAGGATGGGAAATGGGGGAGATGGGATGGGTAAGGAAGAATAGGAAGGTATTAATAATACTGGAGCTCTTAAGCTTGGTGTTGGGTACATAGGAATTTATTTTAGTGTTTTCCATAAAATTCTATAAGCTGTGAATATACATATTCTTTATATTCTTATATGTATACAAACTCACATAATATTAAAAATTAAATTTAAGTTAAAAATTTAAAAGTTCATGAAGGCAAAATTTGATTGAAATAGATTTTATTGAAAACTAAGGTTTCCCAGTCATTGAATTTTTGAGTATCAGTAACCTCTCTTTGCAGTTGGGCAGTTTTGCAAACGGGTATACCTTTTTAATAGTTAATTTTTCAGAATTCCCCTTTTAATTTCTAACATATGCTTACGTAAATCCTGCATAATTTGTAATAGCAAAAAATTGTAAGCAACTTGAATGCCTAACAATAAAAAAAAAAACTAGACAATAGGAAAGGCAAATAGAAAAGAATTTAAAAACATTCCTCAACTTTTAAGTACTGTTTGACACTTGGCAGAAGAGATTACAAATTGTTATTAAATGTTTTTGTTTTAGTATTATATTTTATAAATTTCTGTTAATGGACATACATTAAGAAAATATAGACAAAAGATATGTTAAAAAACACTTCAAACAATAAAAGAAAATGAGCTAGAGTTTTCAGGGTTTTTAATTTTTTTCTTTTACATATATTAACTTTGAAGTATTTCTCAAATTTAACAGTTACATAAGACTCAGAAAAGGAATATTTGTCTGAAACACAAATCAAACATTAAAATGTCAAATATATACCTGAAAGATACTGAAACATCTATACAAATATTTACTGTAAAATAAGAAAGATTTGCTGGAAAATAGTTATTTTCTAGTAAATTATTGTTTCAAACTAACAGTCACTGTAGTGAAAATTCGTGATTTTCGTGGCAACAGTAGCCTAATTCCCCTAAAAAAAAAAATTCCTCTTCCATTCTCAACCTTTTTTTTTTTTTTCAGGTAGAGGTGAAACTAGGTAGGGATATAAGAAAAACGAGGTCAAGGTTGACCCCAAGGTTGTTGGCCTGAGCAACAAAAAGGTTGGAATTGACATCAAATTAAATGGAAAAGGGTAGGTGAAGTAGGTTTTGAGGGGAGACTCAATTTTAGATACGTTGAAGTTCAGATGTCTATTAGAAATCCAATGGCCACAATTCTTCTTCCCTCACTCTATCTCTGCTGTTTGCTATGTAATTTTGCAGAGTCTACCTTCCCCACCTCTTTAATCTGGCCTCAACCATGTGACTTAATTTAGCTAACAAAGTGCAAGAGAAATGAGTAAACCTAGGTCTCAAGAGAATTTTCATGTTTCCACATGCTCTCTTGTGTCTCTACCAACCTCACGAGAAGGATATGCTCAGGCTTCCTTGTTGGCCCCCGCTTGTGATCTATAGATTCATGAGAGAGGCCAGACTAGATCAACTGAACCCCACAGGTGTCTGAAAAGTAAATGCTTATTGTTTTATGCCACTGAAGTTTCAGGGTGGTTTTATTATGTAGAAATAGCTGATTAATACAACTGGTGTATACATTTAGGGGTCATCAGTACACAGTTGGTATTTTAAAGCTTTTGGACTGAATGATCTAACCAAGAGGGCAATGATAAATAGAGAACAGTTTCTGAGGTACACTAACTAATATTAAGAGGTTGGGGAGAAGAGGAGAAACTAGCAACAAGACTAAATGGGAAGAACAGTGAGGTAGGGGGAAACATGAGGAAAAATAGTGTCTCATAAGCCAAGTGGAAACCCTGGTGGTTAAGAGCTATGGCTGCTAACTAAAAGATGAGCAGTTTGAATCCATCAGGTGCTCCTTGGAAACTCTGTGGGGCCATTCTACCCTGCCCTATAGGGTTGCTATGAGCCTGAGTCCACTTGATGGCAATGGGTTTGTTTTTTGTTGTTGTTGTTGTTATTAGCCAAGTAAAGAAAGATTATCAAGGAGGAGGAGGTAATCTGGTTAACTGCTGCTGATAGGTCAAGTAGAATTAGGACTAAGAATTTAGGACCACTAGATTTAGCAACATGAAGGGCACTAATGACCTCCATAAGACCAGTTTGGGTAGTATGGTGTGGGAGAGAACCCAATTAGATTCAGTTTAAGAGAAGAACAGAAAAGAGAAAGCACAGACAACTCTTTTAGAGACTTTTGCTGCATAAGGTAAAATAGAAATCAGACTGCAGCTGATAGGAGAATTAGAATCAAGGGAAAATATCTTTTTTTTTTTTTTATTAACTTTTATTGAGCTTCAAGTGAACGTTTACAAATCAAGTCAGACTGTCACATATAAGTTTACATGCATCTTACTCCGTACTCCCACTTGCTCTCCCCCTAATGAGTCAGCCCTTCCAGTCTCTCCTTTCGTGACAATTTTGCCAGCTTCCCACTCTCTCTGTCCTCCCATCCCCGCTCCAGACATGAGATGCCAACACAATCTCAAGTGTCCACCTGATATAATTAGCTCACTCTTCATCAGCATCTCTCTCCCACCCACTGTCCAGTTCCTTTCATGTCTGATGAGTTGTCTTCGGGGATGGTTCCTGTCCTGGGCCAACAGAAGGTCTGGGGACCATGGCCGTCGGGATTCCTCTAGTCTCAGCCAGACCATTAAGTCTGGTCTTTTTATGAGAATTTGGGGTCTGCATCCCACTGATCTTCTGCTCCCTCAGGGGTTCTCTGTTGTGCTCCCTGTCAGGACAGTCATCGATTGTGGCCGGGCACCAACTAGTTCTTCTGGTCTCAGGATGATGTAGGTCTCTAGTTCATGTGGCCCTTTCTGTCTCTTGGGCTCTTAGTTGTCTTGTGACCTTGGTGTTCTTCATTCTCCTTTGCTCCAGGTGGGTTGAGAACAATTGATGCATCTTAGATGGCCACTTGTTAGCATTTAAGACCCCAGACGCCACATTTCAAAGTGGGATGCAGAATGTTTTCATAATAGAATTATTTTGCCAATTGACTTAGAAGTCCCCGTAAACCATGGTCCCCAAACCCCTGCCCTTGCTCCGCTGACCTTTGAAGCATTCATTTTATCCAAGGGAAAGTATCTTTAAAGAGAAAAAGTAACAAAGTGTACAGTAATGTGAACAATTCAGCAAAAAGTAGAGAGCAAAAAAGTGGTGCTGTAGATGAAAGAGAGAAATTTTCTTAGAACGACGTACTTGAGGAGGTAAGAGATGATGGTATGTAGTACACAAGGGGAAGGATTGACTTTAGATAGAAACATGGAAAGCCCATATACGGCAACAGGCCAGAAGGCAGAATACGTGGGTGCAAGTGCAGGTAGGTGGGCGGATGTGATGGAGGGTATCTGTGAACATTCTCCTTGACAGCTTCAATTTGCTTAGTGATGTAGGAAGCAAGGTCATCAGCTGAGCGACAGAATGGAGGAGTAAGTGAGGGTTTTGAGGAAAGACGACAATCAAGAAATCATTGCACAGGAATGTGGGAAAGTGAATGGACTAGGGAAGTATAAAATGACTGCTTGAAGCAGTAGGGGTCCTTTGAAGGATCTTTATTGGGGATTTAAAATAAGATCAGTCAGCTTATGCTTTTTTTTTCCTACAGCCCTGTTTATCCGCACAAAGGAGCCCTGGTGGTGCAATGGTTAAGCAGTAGTTCAAACACACCAGCCGCTCTGAGGAAGAAAGATGTGGCATTCTGCTTCCATAAAGATTACAAACTCAGAAACTCTATGGAGTAGTTCTGCTCTGTCCTGCAGGGTTGCTATGAGTCAGAATTGACTTGACAGCAATAGGTATTTTTTTTTCTTGGTGTATTTGCACAAGGGTACAGGTAAAAAAAAAGTGGAAACTTGGATTTGTCCAAAGCTATGTTTTCATCAAGAGAATACAAAGTAAAAGATAGGCAAAGAAGTTGATGTATGCAAAGAACTGATTTTAATGATTGCCCATGCAATTTAAGCTGGGTAAAGGAAAATACAGTACATAATTTAAGAGGGGGAGCAGTGGAAAGGTGGTGGGATCAGCAGACTGGAGGCTCCAATTGGGTCAAGGGATGGCTCAAGTTGGAGTACCAGACTAGGAAACTGGAAAGATAGGTGGGGTTCAGATAGGATGACAAATGAAATTGAGATTATGGAGTGGGTGTACTTATTGGTAACAAATTCTAATGTCCATACAAAGTTTTATGGAGGATAAGATTGGAGGTGAGAAGTTCTAGGAAGAGGCTAGGGTTGGAAGTATCAACCTCATGCATGTGGAAATCACCAAGAATTAAGACAGGGGTCATATTGAAGAGAGTATCAGTGAGCTAGGAAATAAAATATTTGAGAAATAAGAATAAGTGAACCAGGGATCAATAGAGGATAGCCACAAGGAAGATCTAGTGGGTGCTATAATCTGATGACATGAGATTCAACGCTGAAGGTTTTAGGGGAAGGAGGAGTAACCTGAAGACAGTAATAAGGACCAACAAGGACCCACCCCAATTCTAGGCTCAATGATATAAGGGATGGGTAGAATAAAAACAGTAGCTATATTAGGAAAATGAAATTAAGACTACAATGTTTTCAATTGGGAAGGGGGATACAAACTCCTTGTCATGGCTCACCAGACCCTTCATGACCTCTCTGATCACACCAACTTCATTTTTAGAACACTGCACACATCACACCACTCAAGCTACATTGGATTTCTTGCTGCTCCTGCAACACACTGTGGCAGCTCCTGCTATGGGCTCTCTACCCTTGCAGCTCCCTCTGACTGGACATCCCTCCCCCAGCCCCACCATCTTCACATAGCTAATTCCCTCACTGTTTTCATGTCTTGGCTCAAATGGCACCTCCTCAGATAGGGTATCCCTGTATTCAGTCCCCAAATAGGATCCCTAACACTCTCTAACTTTTGATTCTGCCTTATTTTCTGCACAGCATTTTTTTCTGGCTGAAGATAGAATTTCTGATTTTTTTAATTATAAGAATAGGTCAGTGGAGACAGGGCCTTCCCCCACCCCACCCCCACCCCCCACCCTAATCCTAAAATACATAAAACATAGCCTGGCATATCATAGGAGCTGAACAAATTATCATTCTATTGAATGAAACAATGAATGTCATTGTATTTAAGTCTTAGGCTTCTCTGAAATATTATAACACTATGAAATCTGAACATACAACTCCTAAGCTATGTGATATTTTCCACCTGATTATTTCCAACAACATAACAACACTTGTTTGTCACCTAGTATCAGTTTTGTAATTTTGCCTTAGCAGAGATAGGAAAAACACTATTAGTTGAAGAAAAATCTCATTCAGAGATATATCTTAAATCCCCCTTTAAAAAAAAAACCATTGCTGTTGAGTCGATTCTGGCTCATAGCAATGCTGTACGACAGAGTAGAACTGCCCCACAGGGTTTCTAAGGAGGGGCTGGTGGATTTGAACTGCCAGCCTTTTGGTTAGCAGCCAAACACTTAATATTATGATTATCTCATGATATAATCCTTATGAGCTATAACATTTTTTCATCACAATAGCAAATTAATGTGAGGCAATAGCAAAGCAGTAGCATGCCAATGTAAAGTTGGCAAATCTTTTTTTTTAATCCTTAAGGAGTATTTTCTGCAAGAAATTTCAACTTTAAAAGTACAGTTTTAGGCATTAACAACTCCATGCAATTTAGAGATAAAAAAAAATTATTGAGATCCACTCAAAAAGATGCCTAAAGTGAGACAAACATAAAAATTCACCTGTGTTAAAAGTGTAACTGTTGACAATAACTGTTTACAACTTTATTCCTATTACACCAGGGAAGTTAGATTGGGACATTGTAGTTGCCTGATCTGGTACAATATGAAGGATAGACTAGAAGAATGGCCAAGAGCTGCTACTCCCATCTTCAATTCCAGTAATTACCGAGCCATGAGTTAAAAAAAATTAAAAAAAAAAAAAAAACTTTTTTTTTTTTTTTTTTTGAGGTCAGCTATGTATCAGGTACCATGAATACGGCAATTGTAATTGATAAAGATTAGGGGCTTTGGAGTCAGAGACACCAAGTGATAAATGAAGCCTCCACCACTTACACATGTGAGATTAGGCATGTGATCCTCGGTTTCCATTTTGTAAAATGGAGTTAATTACTACTTCAAAAGGGATATTTTGAGTATTAAATAACATAATTCATGGACAGCATTAAATGCAATGTCTAGTTCTTGACAAATAATAATATAATACTTGAAATTAGTTAGTTGCAATTACTGTATTGTTATTTGTTATTCTATTTTAAATATATTTTTATTTAGGTAAAATTTACATTCAGTAAAATTCATTCTTTTTAGTGTATAATCCAGTGCACAGTTACTAGTATTATCCCTGTTTTATAGACATGGAAGCTGTCAAGATTTTAATCTTGGCACACTGACTTTAGAGAGTCTGGCCACTTAAAGCCCTAAGCTATACTGTCTAAGGAGATTATTTCAAATGTATTTTCATTAAGTGTTAAAAGCAACAACTGATGAACACCCTTTTTGAAAGTAGTGTTTCCCTTAAATGGGTGTTGTTGCTGTTGTTATTAGGTACCATCAAGTAGGTTCCCACTCTTAGCAACCCTATGTACAACAGAAGAAACACTGCCTGGTCCTGTGCCATCCTCACAATCATTGCTATGTTTGAGCTCATTGTTGCAACCACTGTGTAAATCCATTTCATTTGGGGTCTGCCTCTTTTTCGCTGACCCTTTACTTAACTAAGCATGATGTCCTTCTCCAGGGACTGGTCCCTCTTGATAAAACCAAACCAAACCCACTCTTGATAGCGTGTCCAAAGTATATGAGACAAAGTCTCACCATCCTCAGTTCTAAGGAGCATTCCAGCTGTATTTCTTCCAAGAGAGATTTGTTTGCTCTTCTGGCAGTCCATGGTATATTCAATATGCTTCATCAAAACCATAATTCAAAACCGTCAATTCTTCTTCAGTCTTCCTTCCTTATTCATTGTCCAGTTATCACATGCATATGAGGCAACCGACAATACATAGTTTGGGTCAGGTGCACCTTAGTCCTTAAAGTGACTGCTTTTTAACATTTTAGAGGTTGTCTTTGTTATCTAGTGCTGGTATAACAGAAATACCACAAGTGGATGGCTTTAACAACGATAAATTTATTCTCTCACAGTCTGGGAGGCTAGAAGTCCCAATTCAGGGTGCCATCTCCAGGGGAAAGCTTTCTCTCTCATGGGCTCTGGGTGAAGGTCCTTGTCATCAATCTTCCCCTAGTCTAGAAGTTTCTCAGAGCAGGGAACCTGGGTTCAAAGGATGCACTATGCTCCCAGTGCTTTTTTTCTTGGTGGTGTGAGGTCCCCATGTCTTTCTGCTCACTTATCTCTTTTATATCTCAAAAGAGATTGGCTTAAAACACAATCTAATCTTGTAGATTGAGTCCTGCCTCATTAACATAACTGCCACTAATCCCCTCTCATTAACATCAAAGAGATAGGATTTATAACACATAGGAAAATCACATCAGATGACAAAATGGTGGACAATCACACAGTACCGGGAATCATGGTCTAGCCAAATTAATACACATATTTTGGGGGGACATAGCTCAATCCACAACAGAGGTATTTGCAGCTGGTTTGCCCAAGGCAATGCATTGCTTGATTTCTTGACTGCTGCTTGATTGGGTGTTGTTGTGGATCCAAGTAAAATGAAATCCTTGACAACTTCAATATTTTCTTAATATATCATGAAGTGGCTTATTGGTCCATTTATAAGGATTTTTGTTTTCTTTATGCTGAGGAGTAATCCATACTGAAAGCTGTAGCCCTTGATCAGTAAGTGCTTCACGCTCTCCTCGCTTTCAGTAAGCAAGGTTCTGTCATCTGCATATCGCAGGTTGTTGGCGAGTCTTCCTCCAATCCTGATGCTGCATTCTTCTTCAGACAGTCCAGCTTCTTCTATTATTTGATCAGCATACAGGTTGAGTAAGTATGGTGAAAGGACACAACCTTGATACACACCTTTTCTGATTTTAAACCATCCAGTATCCCTTTGTTCTGTTTGAATGACTGCCTATTGATCTACGTACAGGTTCCTCATAAGCACAATTAAGGTTTCTGGAATTCCCGTTCTTTGCAATGTTGTTCATAATTTGTTACGATCCACGCAGTTGAGTGCCTTTGCATAATCAATAAAACACAGGTAAACATCTTTCTAGTATTCTCTGCATTCAGCCAGGATCTATCTGACATCAGCGTTGATACACTTTGTTCCACATCCTACTGTGAATTTGGCTTGAATTTCTAGCAGTTCACTGTCGAAGTACTGCTGAAATTGCTTTTGAATTGTCTTCAGCAAAATTTAACTTGTTTGTGATTTTAATGATAACTTCTGCATTCTGATGAATCACCTTTTTTTGGAATGGGCACAAATATGGATCTTTTCAAGGCAGTTGGCCAGGTAGGTGCCTTTCAAATTTCTTGGCACAGATGAGTGAGTGCTTTCAGCATTACCTTTGTTTGTTGAAACATCTCAGTAGGTATTCCATCAATTCCTGGAGCCTTGTTCCTTCTTTTTCACCAATGCCTTCAGTGCACCTTGGACTTCCTCCTTTAGTACCAACAGTTTTGATCTTATGCTATCTCCTGAAATGGTCGAATGTCAATCAATTCTTTCTGGTGCAGTGACTCTGTGTATTCCTTCCATCTTCTTTTGAAGCTTCCTGCATCACTCAATATTTTGCCCATAGAACGCTTCCATATTGTAACTTGAGGCTTGAATTTTTTCTTCAGTTGTTTCAGCTTGAGAAGCATGTTCTTTCCGTTTGGTTTTCTAATACCAGGTCTTTGCACATTTCATTACAGGAGTTTACTTTATCTTCTCCAGCTTCCCTTTGAAATCTTCTGTTCAGCTCTTTCACTTCACCTTTTTTTCTGTTTGCTTTAGATACTCAACGTCCAAAAGCACGTTTCAGGGTCTCTTCTGACATCCATTTTTTGTCTTTTCTTTCATTCTTGTCTTTTTAATTACCTCTTGCTTTCTTCATGTATGATGTCCTTGATTTCATCCTACAACTCATCTGGTCTTTGGTCATTAGTGTTCAATGCATCAAATTTATCCTTGAGATGGTCTCTAAATTCAGGTGAGATATACTCAAGATCGTACTTTGGTCTCATGGAATTGTTTTAGTTTTCTTCATCTTCAACTTGAACTTGCATAGGAGCAATCGATGGTCTGTTCTGCAGTCGGCCCCTGATTTTGTTCTGACTGATGACATTGAGATTCTCCATCATCTCTTCCCACAGATATAGTCCATTTGATTCCTGTGTATCCTGTATGGCAAGGTCCATAGATATTGTCATCATTTATGCTGTTGAAAAGAGGCATTTGCAATGAATAAGTCATTGGTCTTGCAAAATTCTATCATGTGATCTCTGGCTATGTTTCTCTCACCAAGGCCATTTTTTCCAATCACTGATCCTTCTTCTTTATTTCCAACTTTTCCATTCTAATCACCAGTAATTATCAATGCATCTTGATTGCATGTTTGATCAATTTCAGACTGTAGAAGTTGGCAAAAATCTTCAATTTATTCTTCTTTGGCATTAGTGGTTGGTGTGTAAATTGGAATAATAGTCTTATTAACTGGTCTTCCTTGTAGGCGTGTGGATTTTATCCTATCACTGACAGAGATGCGCTTCAGGATAGATCTTGAAATGTTCTTTTTAAATGTTGAACACAATGCTATTTGTCTTCAATTTGTCTTTACTGGCATAGTAGACCATGTGATTCTCTGATTCAAAATGGCCAGTACCAGTCCATTTCAACTCACTAATGCTTACAATATCAATCTTTATGCATTCCATTTCATTTTTGACTACTTCCAATTTTCCTACATTCATACTTCATACATTCCATGTTCCAATTATTAATGATGTTTGCAGATGTTTCTTCTCATTTTGAGTTGTACCATAGCAGCAAATGAAGGTCCCAAATACTTTACCCATATCATTAAGGTAGATGCTACTTTGAGGAGGCAGCTCTCTCCCAGTTGTGCTTTGAGTACCTTCTACCCTGAGGGGCTCATCTTTTGGCACTATATCAGACAATGTTCTGTTGCTACTCATAAGGTTTTCACTGGCCTCTTTTTTTAGAAGTAGATCACCAGGTCCTTTTTCCTAGTCTGTCTTAGTCTTGAAACTCCACTGAAACCTGTCCACCATGAGTGACCCTGCTAGAATTTGAAATACCAGTGGCATAGCTTCCAGCATTACAGCAACACGCAAACCACCACAGTTCGACAAACTGACAGACGAGTGGTGGTTAAATGGTTACCACTGGTTATAAGATTATTGTCAAGGTGGAACACTGTGTATAGCCATACTATGGAAAATTATGTAGCCATTAAAAAGAATAAGGTAGATGTGTGTCCAACATAGAATGATCTTCAAACATTAAGTGAAAAAAAAGCGACTTGCCTAAGGATGTGTACTATATGGTTTTGTTAATTAATCTGCATATATGCTTCTCTATGGCTGTGTGTGTGTTTGTAATATTTAGAATATTCTATAGAATGAAAGGAGGCTTGTCTTAAAACAAATGAATGCCATAATTACTTTTGGGGAGAAGGCAAGGGAGTTGTGGTCACACAGGGCTTCAGCCTCATTTCTAATGCTTCAATATTCACAAACAGCATACATTTATATACTATTTGCCTAATTGAAAATATTATTTTTCCCCTCCTCATCTCTTTTGGTTTTTTTTTTTTTTTTTACAAAAGCCTCTGTCATATACGTATGATAGTACATATGTGTGTGTGTGGGTGTATAAACATATGTGTGTATATATATGTATATATATATACGTTTTGGTGTTGTGTGCTGTTGTGTCAATTCTGACTCATAATGGCTCTACATGACAGAAGATAACTATATAAAACATTGTTATATTGTAAAAACCTGCTTGGCTATGATTTTATTTGTATGTACTCTCAGAAGTATTTTTTAAAAACATGATTATGTTTTAATAAATTCACTATATCTCTGTGTTAAGTGGAGATAATCATTGTTGAACAAAAATTAACAAGTATTTCTTTAGTTTTATTATGCACTGGCATTTTAAGAACACCTGACTATTTTTACTGAGAACTATTATGTAATGATTTTTTAAAAGAGATCTGTATATCTATAAACAGTCTTCTTTAAACTCTTAATCCTAGTGCATTCCTAAGATATTGCTCATTTAAATTCTTGCAACCCATTTCTTCTTAAAAAAAAAAAAAAAAAGTCAATACCAAAAAAACACTGCTTTCTTATTGGGGCTATGCTGTCTTCTGGCTGTTTTTTTCAAGCTATTCTTTGGGTTGAGGCTTCCCTGTCCAGACTTGTCAAACTAGTTTCATTTCAACTACTTATAATTTGTTTCCTTATTTCTTCCAGCCGTGTACCTCTAATATATCCAGAGATGTCATATAGTTGATTAGAAAGTCAAGTTCAGTGGGTGCAGACCTGTAAGATCGTATTCTTCCTCCCATAGAGAATGTATCGGTAAGTTCAGTTTTGCTTCTTTGCTGTACTGCCTATCCGTGGCTAGATTCCTGACTTGTCAGGGGACAGCTGGCGAGATGTACTTACTAGATTCAATCTGCCTTGGCTCTTGTTAGATTTCTGGAATTATTATAGCAGCCTGGATTAATTAATCTCTGTTTAAAGTCAATGTTTTTGTATAAAACTCATTGTAAGCATTATTTCATGGTGCCAAATTCAATAGTTGGGGTATTAGAAGTTGATGAAAAACTATATTGCATTGTGTCCTGGTTGATTTTAATTTTTGTTGTTGTTTTCGGTGCTGGTAGTGGTGTGGTAGTGGCATTCATTGAAGACAAGCCTCTTTTCAGTCATCTGACAACTTTAGCTTCTAGAGCACTTTCTGCTTATCTGTTTCCCTTGTACCTTACAGCCGTGGACTAATGCAGATTGGGAGGTCAATAACTGCAGAGGCATCCGCCTTCGCTTTAGAAGTTCCAGGACTTGTTGGGAGGGGAGGGAATGAGGAAATAGGAGATCAAGAGTGTGGAAAACATGTTTACTCCTTGAAATTCTCCCTATTAAATATTGGGGAAAAAATTATTCAAGGCTTTTTTTTTTTTTTTTCAAACTGGGGTTTGTCACAAGCAGAGGAAAAAGTAAGACTCCTTGGCATAAGTTTTCATATAATTAAAATAGTCATTTAAAACGGTAATGATATTAATACTTCACCATTGTTGAGAGTTATGCCATTTTCACATATTATTTCATTTCATAATCAAGACACCCTTGTGAGCTCAGTAGAGCTGATATCATTAACCCTCATTTTAAAATGAGGAATCTGGGGAACACAGAAGTTAAGGGGCTGTCTGGGACTGCAGAGTGGTCAGGTGCCAGGGTCAGAGCTGTAATCCACTGGACTCCTTAGAATCCAGTGTGCCTTCTTAGCTACTAACGCCTGTCTAGGTGGCAAAGATGCCAACCAGAGAATCTCAGCAGTGGAATTGATTTAGATCTGCCTCTACATTGGTGAACCTCCTGAACTTCCTTCCCCACTCAAAATAAATGTTTGTATCAGCTCTTCAGTGAGCACACACTAATTGTCAAAGGCACCTGAACGATCTTCCTTGAGACCCTCAGAAAAAGTTGCTACAATGCTTCATTTGTAATTGGAATGCCATAAATACTCATTGAGCAAATGAATGAAAAATGCAAGATATCTAGCATTATTTATTTCTTTATTAAAACTCACTGATTTTGAGAAAGCATACTGTATGTTTTTGAAAAGAACTGTCTATGGAAATCATGATGTTGTAAAGCAGTAGTTTCCACCTTTTGTATTTCACACATTCTCAAAATTATAGACACCAAAAGTTTTCTTTCCCAATGAACATTTATGTGTTTACAAAAATGTTTTAAGTTTAAGGGAAGTGAATTACAATAGTAATACTGGGGTCAATACTATTGTGTCGGACATTTATCACTTCTCCTGGTGAAGAGGGGACAGAGTTTTCAGAGAAAACAACAAATGGTTATAGCTTCTTTTAGTTAAATTTATGAAACATTAATCTAGGGTTTGGAAAGTTTGAAGGAGATGTCAGGTCACACTAACAGGCAGGATTAAGAATTGAGGCAAAGCGAATGCTTAATAATTACTATGACACCCTATGTCTCACCTACGTTAATTCTACAATATGTTCCACTGTCATTCTCACCACTCTTGTTTCTTTCTTAATGAGAAACATGATGTGGAAGCGTTGTCAAGATATATTTCTTTCAGAGCTTTGCTGTTTCTGCTATAATAACCCTTGGATATCTTCTCCCTGGGTTTCATGATCCTCCTCTCTACATTTAAGAAATGTTTTTTTTCTAGTGTTCCACTTTACTGTGAATATTCATTTGCATTTCCTTTTAGTAATATCTGCACTGCTTCTTATAAATTCAGTAATTGAATGATTCATCAACTTTAAAATTTTAATTATCTTCCTTATAAAAGATAAAATACCAAATGACTTCATATGAGATTGTTTCCTGTTCCCTGAAGTTCGGCCTATCTCTCTTCCCATGGCTCATTTATGTTCGGTATTGTTTAATAAATGCAAAAATTAGATTCTTATCCTTCCTTATCATACTTTAGGAAAAAAGGTAGTCCTCTCAAGTCCTTTGCAAACTTTCATGTTTTACATTTTAATTTCATTTCAGACATGTTTCAATAAACTTGTTAATTTACCAAGTCATTCCCAAATATATTCTAAAACTGCATCTTCAGAGTTAAAACCAAATTAGCAAAGCTATGTGTAGCTACTGAGCATAAAGTTTTGCATAAATTCTTAATTGAATATTACTTTTTTGGTTAGTTTTCAATAAACTCATCATACTTACTATGTGCAATATACACATATTATATTAACTCACTAAATCTTAACAGTCCTATGATACAGGTACTGTTTTTATTGCCATTTTACAGATAAAGAAAATAACTAGCCCAATGTCACACAGCTAATGAGTGGAAGAGCTGGGATTTGAACACAGGCAGTCTGGAACCAGAGTCTGTGCTTAGCTATTATGATATCCTGATTTTTCTTCTTTTTGAAAACTGTCAGCAGAAAAATAACTTTTTTTAATTTAATTTAAAGCTTGAATAAAAGTTCCACAGTGCTAGTCACTCAGTAGGGTTCTATCTACAGTCAATGAATATGTGTTTATATCGTAGAGATTTAAATATCCTTTATAATATCCTTGCCTTGGTTTTGCTTTCCTTTTTTTTTTTTTTTGATTTTCTGACATATAGGGAACGATATGTTTGGTAAATGAAGAAGAGAGGATGGTGGTTATGTGCAGATATGGATACAAAAACCAAGATGTGTAAGAATTTACTGTAAGAAAAGTATTATCCCATTGTGGGTGGTGATTTCTTTATCATTATTTTAATACCAGCTGCAATTTATTATGTATTTACTAAATACAGATCACTAATATACTATTTCATTTATTCCTTACAATCATCAAACAATTTAAACTTTATTATTACCCAATTTTAGAGAAAAAGAAATTTACCCCAGGTCACAGAGTTACCGAGCTTTAAACTCAAACTATCCACCCCATCCTATTCCCATTACATTTGTAGATGTGCCCCTGAAACATTTTGGAAAGATGACAAGAAATTGACTCACTGAGGATACAAAAATAATATCAGCAAAATTTGATTAATATACTCCCAAAGGCTTTCATATTCATGTCAGAGTGATTGAGATACAAACAGGACAGATAGTTTTGAAGCCAGATAAATCCTCCCTTTCCCTTAGCTCTGTAACCTGTGTTGCCTCTTTTCTCTGAGTCTCAGTTTCCTCATTAGTGAAATAGAGACAATAAGGCCTGTCTCACCATGCTGTGGCAACAATTACATGAGAAAGCCTGTATGAGAACTCTAGACATGGAGAAGGAATTTGATACATGCTGGAGTCCATCATTTATTCACTTCTTCATCTCAATATCTCTGGGTAGTATTTATTATCACCAATTTACAGATGGAAAAACTGAAATTCAGAAAGGTTATGTAAATTCTTAAGCTACATGTTAAAGTGCCACAACCAGGGACAGAAGCCAAAGTCTACCGACCCTAAAAGATGGGCCATCTCTGTTATACCAAGATCTCTACAGATGATTTGCCCAGGCAGGTGAAGGCTTAGAGGAATGGTCTTTTTAATCTTTAACTCTCGTTTTGTTATTTTCATGGAAATTTATGATTTGTGACATTTTAAATATTTACAGAAGTTTTCTAGTACTTCATTGTTTTCAATCTCATAACACATATTAAGGCAAAAGCATTAAAGGTTATACCATAAATTGCATGAAGATAAAATCCACGTCTTGTTTGTCATTGCCTCCCTGGAGAACAACATGATACCTAAAACATAATAGATGTTAGAAAAAATATTGTGGAAAAGATAAATGGGTGGGTGGATGGATAATTGAATGGATGAGTAGATGGAGAAATGAAAGCACAAACAAGACAGGAGTAAGAATAATTGTAATGTCTGGTGACTTCTTAGAAGTAGTTATGTTAAGACATTTCTAATGTGCAAGATTGTGAACTGGGCATTTGAATACAAACAATTCTATTTGAATCCACACATACCATCCCAGTCTGGGTCCTAACTACCAATATGATACATACTTTACAAACTTTGTTATGTAGGACTGCAGCCTGTAACAAAAATATGTTAGGGCTAAATTTCAAAAACTTTTAAAAAAAACGCCTATACAACAATCTCCAGTAGTTCACTTTGTATTTCCAAAAATTATTACTTGAATAAAATATCCTTTATTCTTCTTCTAATTGTATGCTTAACACCGAGTTCCCTTTTCATGGACTAGTTCTCCACAACCACCATCAAAAATTAGAGTTTAAATCTCACATGCTTTCCCTGAGAGCTATAAATGCCCATTTTTATGAAAGTCATGATATTTTCAGTTATGTTAGGAAAAATTCTAAGACGGTTGTAAGATTCTCATCCCTTACTGTACATACATCTTCTCCTAGGTATTGAATTAAACATGAGTCTAAATACCACTATGAGAATACTTTGCAAATGCGATTAAGCCCCAAAGCAGCCTACTTAAAATTGGGATATTATCTTCGGTGGGCCTAACCTAATCAGATGACTCAGTAAAAGGGCCTGGGCTTTTTCTGGAGAGTTAGATACAAAGTATGAGGGAGATTTTATATGAGGAGTCACAAGGGTAGCATCTAGGAGTTGAAAGTGACTTCTGGCTGAATTCAGCTTTAAGGAAGTTAATTCTGCCTAAACCTGAGTAAGCTTGGAAGAGGATCACAAATCTGAAATGACATTGTAGCCCCAACTGATACCTTGATTTCAGCTGCATGATACCCTGAGCCGAGAACCCAACCATGTTGCGTACAGAACCACATGCTAATAAACTGATGTTGATTTAAGCAGCCAAATTTGTGGTTATTTGTTACACAGTGATAGAAAACAAATGCACCATTGTTTGTTTTATGGGTGCAAGTAAAGTAGAAAAAAAAAATACATGAGTGTAATTGTGAGTCTATAGTTACTGAAGATTCTCTACCTACAAATAGGCTTTTTGTAAGGTATTGTCTTGGTTATCTAGTGCTGCTATAACAGAAATACCACAAAGTGATGGCTTTAACAAAGAGAAGTTTATTTTCTCATAGTAAAGTAGGCTAAAAGTACAAATTCAGGGTGTCAGCTCCAGGGGAAATCTTTCTCTGTCAGCTCTGGAGGAAGGTCTTTCTCATTCATCTTTCCCTGGACTACAAGTTTCTCTGGGCAGGAACCCTGGGTCTAAAGGACAGGCTCTGCTCCCTGAGCTTCTTTCTTGGTGGTATGAGGTCCCTAACTCTCTGCTTGCTTCCCTTTCCTTTTATCTCTTGAGATATGAAAGGTGGTACAGGCCACACCTTAGGGAAACTCCCTTTACATTGCATCAGGAATGTGACCTGGGTAAGGGTGTTACAATCCCACCCTGATCCTCTTAACATAAAACTACAATCACAAAATGGAGGATAACCACACAATACTGGAAATCATTAAAAAAAAAAAAATTTTTTTTTTTTTTTTAGCCCAGCCAAATTGATACACACATTTTGGGTGGAACATAATTCAATCCATGACAAGTATAGATATTTTTTCAAATATAATAATATTATGTAAGTGACTGATAAGCAACCTCTCCAGAATGGGAAGTTGATGATACATTCTTGCTTTCATGCACTGCTAGTTCATAACCATGGAAGTTGGCAGTAAATTGAAAGTTTATTCATATAGCATTAAGTAGCTGCAGCTTTTATTTTTGGCTCTGCAGCTTTTGTAATTTGGCATTGTGTCCCTGCTATAGTCCCCAAAGATTTTCTCAAAAGGAGAAACACTGTAACCCACTACTTACTTATCACCCTAGTCCGTTGATCACCATTTTCCTCCAGGTGCACACAGCTCCTTCTATATGATTTGTGAATGTGACTGTTTTGGCCGCTTGAAGTGATGTGTAAATGTACATTAATTGTTCTTCTGCTCATGATCCCAGAATTCAGTCTGTAACAGTATGAGTGTGTGTGTGTTGGACATGGATGTGTAATCTTCCTGTCACTTCCTTTCTCTTTTTGTCTTATTAAGAGGCACTGTGTTGTGATGCAGAGATAGATTTCAAAGCCTGTAAATTCCGTTTCTCCTTTGGTCCTTTTTCGTTTTAAAATGACTTGGGGACATACTGATACTGTTCTCTGCAAAAATGAATGAAAATTGTACGAATGAATGCATGAGATGAATACACAAATGATAAATCTATTCTAGAATTTAAATGTAATCAATGGAGAGTCAGTCTGGCATGGAGGATAAACTAGCTTCTTAAGAATTAAAAGACCTGGGTTTGAGATGACTACTTCTGTTATACTGAAGAAGTCACTTAATCGTCTCTGGACCTCAGTTTTCTCTTCTGAAAAATGAATAAATTATACAAAATAGTCTTTCAGGTCTCTTTCACTTCTGACCTTAGGTTTTAAACCATTTAAATGGCTACGTAATGTCACACTCCATGGAGCTTCTGCTTGCAGTTATATGCTAGTACTTTAACTCTGTTATCTCAAAGAACATGCTGCCTTTCCACAGTCAATTCTCTAGTTTCCTTTTAATCAGTCAATGAGCACATGGTCAATATTTTACATATCCAGAAGAATTCAGCTCTCTCAAGTTCTACTAGGTTTTTGGCTAAATTTATTACTTAAGGTAAAACAGTTGTCTTAGGCTGGGTTCTCTAGAAAAGCAAAACTGGTGAAGCATATAAATGTGTGTGTGTGTGTATAGAGAGAGACAGAGACAAAGAGACAGATTTAAGTCAAGGGAACGGCTCAGGTGGTTGTAGAGACTGGAAAGTCCCATGTCCGTGGGTCAGGAGTCAGGCTGGAGGTAGCTACAAGTAGCTACAGGGGCTGAGGAACACATGATTGGTAGATCAGATGGCAGGTTGCTGGCTCAAGTCCCAAGAATTTGAGCTGAGATGACAACAAGCCAAATGCAGGATCCAGAGCAGAGCAAAAGCCAGTGAGCTTTGCCAGAAATTCCATACACGTTGGATACAGGCCTTACACCCAAGGAAAATCTTTTCAGTTGATTGGCCACTCATACCAGATCTCATCATGGAGGAGATTATACTATATAAGATTTCAACATGGGGATGATTATGTCATTACAAAGCTGCCAAACTACCAAACCACTGAGAGTCATAGTATAGCCAAGTTCACACACAACCTTAACCATCACGACAATCACGTTCTTAACTTTTTAATTTAAAAAATTTGTACCTTTTTTTAGGTATTTACATATAAAATATATCCTATATTTAAAAAAAACACGTAAATCAATCAATATTTATTAAAAGCCTACTTTGTGCAGGGCACTGCACTAATTGTTGTAGAGGAAATGTGAAAAACATCTGTATATATACACATGAAAAGATAAACTACAATGAAAGGAATAAATAAAGTTTACCAAAGTGGCAAAGTACAATGCTGTCAGTAACAGGATAATATCCATATGCCTATAAGGAAGACCAGTTAATATGACTATTATTCAAAATTACACCCCAACCTCTAATGCCAAAGATGAAGAAATTGAAGATTTTAAACAACTACTGAAGTCTAAAGTTGAACAAACATGCATTCAAGATGAGCTGAAATTACTGGTGAACTACTGTAAAAACTCATGAAAAGGTTTACATACAAAAAGAAACAACCCCTGATGGTTACGAGGGAGGGCAAGGGTGGGGATGGAAAAACACTAAATAGACAACTGATAAGTGGTAATTTGGTGAAGGGTAAGGCCTTACACGATATTGGTGAAGCCAGCACAACCTGTACAAGGCAAGGTCATGGAAGCTCTATAGACACATCCAAACTCCCTGAGGGACCAAATTGCTGGGCTGAGGGCTGTAGGGACATGGTCTCAGGAAATATCTAGCTCAATTGGCATAATGTGGTTTATAAAGAAAATGTTCTACATTCTACTGTGGTGAGTAGGAGGCGGGGCCAAGATGGCGGACTAGGTGGATGCTACAGCGGATCCCTCTTGCAACAAAGACTTGGAAAAACAAGTGAATCGATCACATACATAACAATCAACAAACTCTGAACAACAAGCACAGACTTAGAGACGGAAAACGAACAAATACAGGCAGACAGCGACTGTTTTCAGAACTAGGAGCCAGCGTACCAGGCAGGTGACCTTCGGAGCCCAATCTAGGGCAGAGCCCAGAGGGGCAGACGGCACAGACAAGGTGCCCAGCCCTACCCCCCGAACCCATCCCGGGAGAGAGTCTAGCTGGTTGGCGCAGGCGGCATAGCGGCGCAGCCGGAGGGAGAAGCACCCGGGAGGCAGTGACTGATCTTGAAGCAGGGAGAGCAGCGTCCCAGCCGGGGAGCCGTCCCGCAGGGAATTTGGCGGGAAGCGGGTGGGGCGCGAGCGTGGGGGGGTCAGCTATATTTCCCTAAAGCGACCCCGGGGTGGGGCCCACACGTTCGTGCGGGGGGACGCCCACCCAGTTCGCGCGTGTGGCGCAGCGCACCAGAGGGAGAAGTCCCCGGGAGGAAGTGACTGGTCTCGGAGCGGGGAGAGCAGCGTCCCAGCCGGGGAGCCATCCCGCTGGGATTCTGGCACGCGCGGGCGGGGCGTGAGCGCGGGGTCCAATTATATTCCCCTGAATTGACCCAGGGGGCAGGCCCACCTGGTCGTGCGGGTGACTCCCACCCAGTTCGCGCTAGCAGTGCCGCACACCGGAGGGAGAAGTCCCCGGGAGAAAGTGACTGGTCTCGGAGTGGGGAGAGTAGCGTCCCTACCGGGGAGCCGTCCCGCCCAGATTTTGGCGGACAGGGAAGGAGCGTGAATACGGTGATTAGCTCTATATTCTGTGGTGCTACACTCCTAGCTCTCTGATCCCTCCCCCACCCTCCCCAGGCGGCTCCATTAACATCCGAATACCTGGAGCCAGAGGGACAATTCAGATAGGGATTTGACTGCATCTTTTTTAGCTGATTACCTGGAAAATCTAGTTTCCCTGTGATGGCTCGGAGACAGCAGTCCATATCAAACCACATAAAGAAACAGACCATGACAGCTTCCCCAACTCTCCAAACAAAAGAATCAAAATCTTTCCCAAATGAAGATACAATCCTGGAATTATCAGATACAGAATATAAAAAACTAATTTACAGAATGCTTAAAGATATCACAAATGAAATTAGGATAAATGCAGAAAAAGCCAAGGAACACACTGATAAAACTGTTGAAGAACTCAAAAAGATTATTTAAGAACATAGTGGAAAAATTAATAAGTTGCAAGAATCCATAGAGAGACAGCATGTAGAAATCCAAAAGATTAACAATAAAATTACAGAATTTGACAACACAATAGAAAGTCAGAGGGGCAGACTCGAGCAATTAGAATGTAGACTGGGACTTCTGGAGGACCAGGGAATCAACACCAACATAGCTGAAAAAAAATCAGATAAAAGAATTAAAAAAAATGAAGAAACCCTAAGAATCATGTGGGACTCTATCAAGAAGGATAACTTGCGAGTGATTGGAGTCCCAGAACAGGGAGGGGGGACAGAAAACACAGAGAAAATAGTTGAAGAACTCCTGACACAAAACTTCCCTGACATCATGAAAGACGAAAGGATATCTATCCAAGATGCTCATCGAACCCCATTTAAGATTGATCCAAAAAGAAAAACACCAAGACATATTATCATCAAACTTGCCAAAAACAAAGACAAACAGAAAATTTTAAAAGCAGCCAGAGAGAAAAGAAAGGTTTCCTTCAAGGGAGAATCAATAAGAATAAGTTCAGACTACTCAGCAGAAACCATGCAGGCAAGAAAGGAATGGGACGACGTATACAGAGCACTGAAGGAGAAAAACTGCCAACCAAGGATCATATATCCAGCAAAACTCTCTCTGAAATATGAAGGCGAAATTAAGATATTTACAGATAAACACAAGTTTAGAGAATTTGCAAAAACTAAACCAAGACTGCAAGAAATGCTAAAGGAGATTGTTTGGCCTGATGACCAATAATATCAGGTACCAGCACAATACAAGGTCACAAAACAGAACGCCGTGATATCAACGCAACTCAAATAGGGAAAGCACAAAAACAAACAAAGTAAGATTAATTCAAAAAAATAAATGAATAAACAAAATAATTCACATAACAGGAAATCATGGAAATCAATAGATAAACGATCACAATAATCAAAAAGAGGGACTAAATATAGGAGGCATTGAACTGCCAGATGGAGAGTGATACAAGGTGATATAGAAGGATACAAGTTAGGTTTTTACTTAGAAAAATAGGGGTAAATAATAAGGTAACCACAAAAAGGAATATCAATTCCATAACTCAAGAAAAAAGCCAAGAAAAACATTATAACGACTCAACAAACACAAAGTTAAACATTATGAAAATGAGGATCTCACAAGCTACTAAGAAAAACGTCTCAGCACAAAAAAGCATGTGGAAAAATGAAATGGCCAACAACACACATGAAAAGGCATCAAAATGACAGCACTAAAAACTTATTTATCTATAATTACGCTGAACGTAAATGGACTAAATGCACCAATAAAGAGAGAGAGTCATGGACTGGATAAAGAAACACGATCCCTCTATATGCTGCCTACAAGAGACACACCTTAGACTTAGAGACACAAACAAACTAAAACTCAAAGGATGGAAAAAAATATATCAAGCAAACAGCAATCAAAAAAGAGCAGGAGTAGCAATATTAATTTCTGACAAAATAGACTTTAGACTTAAATCCGCCACAAAGGATAAAGAAGGACACTATATAATGATAAAAGGGACAATTGATCAGGAAGACATAACCATATTAAATATTTACGCACCCAATGACAGGGCTGCAAGATACATAAATCAAATTTTAACAGAATTGAAAAGTGAGATAGACAACTCCACATTTATAGTAGGAGACTTCAACACACCACTTTCGGAGAAGGACAGGACATCCAGTAAGAAGTTCAATAGAGACACGGAAGACCTACTTACAACAATCAACCAACTTGACCTCATAGACTTATACAGAACTCTCCACCCAACTGCTGCAAAGTATATTTTTTTTTCTAGTGCACATGGAACATTCTCTAGAATAGACCACATATTAGGTCATAAAACAAATCTTTGCAAATCCAAAACATCGAAATATTACAAAGCATCTTCTCAGACCACAAGGCAATGAAGCTAGAAATCAATAAAAGAAAAACTAGGGAAAAGAAATCAAATACTTGGAAAATGAACAATACCCTCCTGAAAAAAGACTGGGTTATAGAAGACATCAAGGAGGGAATAAGGAAATTCTTAGAAAGCAACGAGAATGAAAATACTTCCTATCAAAACCTCTGGCACACAGCAAAAGCAGTGCTCAGAGGCCAATTTATATCGATAAATGCACACATACAAAAAGAAGAAAGAGCCAAAAGCAGAGAACTGTCCCGACAACTTGAACAAATAGAAAGTGAGCAACAAAAGAACCCATCAGGCACCAGAAGAAAACAAATAATAAAAATTAGAGCTGAACTAAATGAATTAGAGAACAGAAAAACAATTGAAAGAATTAACAAAGCCAAAAGCTGGTTCTTTGAAAAAATTAACAAAATTGATAAACCATTGGCTAGACTGACTAAAGAAATACAGGAAAGGAAACAAATAACCCGAATAAGAAACGAGAAGGACCACATCACAACAGAGCCAAATGAAATTAAAAGAATCTTTTCAGATTACTACGTAAAATTGTACTCTAACAAATTTGAAAACCTAGAAGAAATGGATAAATTCTTGGAACAATACTACCTACCTAAACTAACACATTCAGAAGTAGAACAACTAAATAGACCCATAACAAAAAAAGAGATTGAAACGGTAATCAAAAAACTTCCAACAAAAAAAAGTCCTGGCCCAGACGGCTTCACTGCAGAGTTCTACCAAACCTTCAGAGAAGACTTAACACCATTACTATTGAAGGTATTTCAAAGCATAGAAAAAGACGGAATACTACCCAACTCATTCTATGAAGCTACTGTGGTGAGTAGCGTCTGGGGTCTTAAAAGCCTGTGAGTGGCCATCTAGGATGCTCCACTGGTCTCACCCCTTTGGGAGCAAGAAAGAATGAAGAGAACTAAAGATAAAAGGGAAAGACTACTCCAAAGGACGAATGGACCATATCTACCACAGCCTCCACCTGACTGAGTCTAGTATAACTAGATGGTGCCCAGCTACCACCACTGACACCTCTGACAGGGATCAAAATAGAGGGTCCCAGACAGAGTTGGAGGAAAATTTAGAACAAAATTCTAACTCAAAAAGAAAGACCAGACTTGCTGGCCTGATAGAGACTGGAGAAACCCTAGAGTATGGCCCCCAGACATTCTTTCAGCTCAGTAATGAAGTCACCCCTGAGGTCCACCCTTCAGCCCAAGAGTGGACAGGCCCATAAAACAAAATGAGACTAAAGAGGCACACCAGCCCAGAGGCAAGGACTAGAAGTTAAGAGGGAACAGAAAAGTTGGTAATAGGGAACCCAAGATTGAGAAGGGAGAGTGTTGACATGTCGTGGTTTTGTCAACCAGTGTCATAAAACAATATGTGTACTGTTTATGAGAAACTAGTTTGTTGTGTAAAACTTCACCTAAAGTACAATTAAAAAAAGAAAATTACTGGTGATTGGAATGCAAATTAGGAAACAAGAGGACCAGTAGTTGGAAAATATAGCCTTGGTGATACAAATGATGCTGGAGACCCCATGATAGAATTTTGCAAGACTAACAACTTCGTTGAAAAGTCCTTTTTCGAATAACATAAATGGCAACTATACATGTGGACATCAACAGCTCGAATGCCCGGGAATCAAATCAACTACGTCTTTGGAAACAGACAATGGAAAAGCTCGATACCATTAGTCAGAATAAGGCCAGGGGCTGGCTGCAGAACACACCATCAATTGCTTATATACAGATTCAAATTGAAGCTGAAGAAAATTAGAACAAGTCCACAAGAGCCCAAATACAAACTGGATTATAACCCACCTGAATTTAAAGACCATCTCAAGAACTGATTTTACGCACTGAACATTAATGACCAACAACCAGACGAGTTGTGGAAGGACATCATACATGAAGAAAGCAAAAGGTCATTAAAAAGAAAGGAAAGGAAGAAAAAAAAACAAAATGGATGTCAGAAGAGTCTCTGAAACTTGCTCTTAAACATCAAGTAGCTAAAATGAAAGAAAGAAATAATGAAGCAAAAGAGCTGAACAGAAGATTTCAAAGGGCAGCTCGAGAAAACAAAATAAAGTATTATAATGAAATGTACAAAAACCTGAACATAGAAAACCAAAGAGAAGAACAGGTTCAGCATTTCTCAAACTGAAAGAACTGAAGAAAAAATTCAAGCCTCAAGTTGCAATATTGAAAGATTCTGTGGGATAAATATTAAATGACACAGGAAGCATCAAGGCAAGATGGAAGGAATACACAGAGACTCTACCAAAAAGAAATGGTAGATGTTCAGTCATTTCAGGAGGTAGCATTTGATCAAAAACTGATGATGGTACTGAAGGAGCATGTCCAAGCTGCACTGAAGCAAATGGTGAAAAACAAGGCTCCAGGAATTGATGGAATACCAATTGAGATGTTTCAATAAACAGATGTAGCACTGGAAGCACTCAATCGTCTATATCAAGAAATTTGGAAGACAGCTTTGTGGCCAACAGACTGGAAGTTATCCACATTTGTGTGTGTTCCAAAGAAAGGGGATACAACAGAATGTGGAAATAATTGAATATCATTAATATCACACACAAGGAAAATTTTGCAGAAGATCATTCAAAGTGGTTGCAGAGAGGCAGAGCCAAGGCGGCAGAATAGCCAGACACTTCCTGCAACCCCTCTTACAACAAAGACCAAAAAAACAAGTGAAATGATTATACTTATGACAAGCTAGGAGCCCTGAGCACCAAAGGCAAAGTTGAAAATGGACCTGAGTGGCAAGAGGAGGGAGAGACAGTACAGAAGCAGAGAGGAGTTACTAGACCAGAATCGCCAGGATCCCTTAGGCACCATTCCTGGGAGGGGCTGCAGAGAGCTGGTGGTAGCATTCGGCCACAGTTTCCTCAGGGAGAAGCAGCCAGTCGCACAAACTACACACACTTCTGGAACCAGAGAAGAACAGTGCTCTTGGCAAAAGCTAAGAACTTAAGTACATTTTACTGCACTCCCAGCCACCAAGCCAGCTTTGGTGGCTGTTCATTTCCCTGGGCCTGAGATAGGCCATGTTGAGCACCCAGAGCCATTCTCCTGGCCTTGGAGTCGGAATAAATTCACAATTTTGGGAAAAGATAATTTGCCAGCTCCACTAAACAGGGGAGCTCAGGACAGAAGTGGCTTCTGTCCAGGCATAAGCAGTCTGTAGACTTTGAATACCTTTCCCCCCCTGCATGGACCTGTGTGAGCCTGTTTCGGAAAATAGGCCCAGTTGGCAGACTGCAACCATTTCAACTGTATGGTGAAGATGTGGGTGTTTGATATTTGACATTGCTTTGCCTATTGAATAGGGTCCTCACCTACCCTAATCAGGGGTGTAAGGACTAGAGGCTCCACTCAGGTCACCCAGCCACCCGTGACAGGGGTCCAAAGATAACTGGTACCTCCCAGTTCTTACAAACAAAAGCACTGGGTTCCCATGGTCAGTCTGCAGAATCCACCCACCTATACGCTCTAGGGAACTGGGATGCACTTTCCTCACAGATATTCGAGGGACAGTTGTCAGCCCCTGCCTTGTTCAGAGAGTGACCCCCTGCTGCAACCAGACACTGGAACCTACCCCAATCACCCCTGCCCCTCTAAGACTATAGGACAGAGCCTGTATCATGCACTTGAGGATCAGCTACCTGGACACCTAAGCTGTATTCATACAAGAAAAGTGAATGGACTCCTAGACTGACATACCTGATAACAGCTCTAGCCATCTGGTGACAGGACGTCAGAGCCTCAAAGTCAAAAATAATCAAGCTAGCTTACTCAACAAACCCATTTGGGCACACCAAAACAATGCAACAAGCTAGGATACAGTAAGCAAACATAAAATAAACTAATACAATCACTTATAGATGGTGTTGGCAAAGAATATTGAATATACCATGGACTGCCAAAAGAACAAACCAATCTGTCTTGGAAGAAGTAGAACCAGAATGCTGCTTAGAAGCAAGGATGGTGAGACTAAGTTTACATACTTTGGACATATTATTAGGAAGGATCAGTCTCTAGAGAAGGACATCATGCTTGGCATAGTACAGGATCAGCAGAAAAGAGAAAGCCCCTCAACAAGGTGAGCTGGCGCAGTGGCTGCAACAATGAGCTCAAACATAACAATGATTGTAGAGATGGCTCAGGATCGGGCAGTGTTTCATTCTGTTCTGCATAGGGTCGCTATGAGTTGGAACTGACTCGACAACACCTAACAACAACAACATAGGTGGCTTCGATACAAAAATCAATATCAAGTCACATAAGGAAACAGACCATGATCACCTCAACAAGCTCTCAAAGCAAAGAATCAATGGATCTTCTGGATGAAGGTGCTTTCCTGGGATTACCGGAAGAAGAATTCAAAAGATTAATATACAGAACTCTTCAAGACATCAGGAACAAAATTAGGAAGGAGATCAGGCAATACACAGAATGAGCCAAGGAACACACAGATAAAGTAGTTGAAGAAATTAAAAAGGTTATTCAAGAACATGATGAAAAATTTAATAAGCTGCAAGAATCCAAGAGAGACAACAATCAGAAATTCAGAAGATTAACAATGAAATTAAAGAATTAGACAACTCAATAGAAAATTGGAGGAGCAGAATTGAGCAAGTGGAAGGCAGAATTGGTGAGCTTGAAGATAAAGCACTTGGCATCAATATATTTGAAGAAAAACCAGATAAAAGAATTTTAAAAAATGAAGAAATCTTAAGAATCATGTGGGACTCTATCAAGAGAAAGAAAGTATGAGTGATTGGAGTACGAGAACAGAGAGGGACAACAGAAAATACAGTGAGAATTGTTGAAGATCTGTTGGCAAAAAACTTTCATGTCATCGTGAAAGATGAGAAGATATCTATCCAAGATGCTCATCGAAATCCACATACGGTAGATTGTAAAAGAAAGTCACCAAGACATATTATCATCAACCTTGCCAAAATCAAAGATAAAGAATTTTTTTTTATCTATGTTCCAGTTTTATTGAAATCTTTTTTACATCTTGCTAAAGGGCCATGAAGTTAATAATACCAACAATAAAATTTAAAAACAAAAAACAAAAAAACCTGTTGCTGTTGAGCCTATTTCAAATCATAGCAACCCTATACCATACAGTAGAACTGCCCCATAGAGTTTCCAAGGAGTGCCTGGTGAATTTGAACTGCCAAGCTTTTGGTTAGTAGCCTAACTCTTAACCACTACACTACCAGGGTTCCATATATATATATATATATATATATATATATATATATATATGGATGGATGGATTTTTTTTATGTATGGGACACCAATGTTGGAGCCATTTGGAGTGCTGCTGCTGGTTGCTATGAGTTGGAACCAACTTGATGGCAATGGATTTGGCTTTTTTTTTTAATCTTTTTTTTTATATAAATTTTATTGTGCTTTAAGTGAAAGTATACAAATCAAGTCAGTTTCTCACACAAAAACTTACATACACCTTGCTACATATTCCTAATTACTCTTTCCCTAATGAGACAACCCGCTCCCTCCCTCCACTCTCATTTTCATGTCCATTCTGTCAGCTTCAACCCCCACTACCTTCTCATCTTCCCTCCAGGCAGAAGATGCCAACATAGTCTCAAGTGTCCACCTGATCCAAGTAGCTCATTCCTTACAAGCACCCCTGTCAAACCCATTGTTCAGTTCAATCCACGTCTGAGCAGTTGGCTTCAGGAATGGTTCCTGTCCTGGGCCAAGAGAAGGTCTGGGGGCCATGACCACTGGGGTCCTTCTAGTCTCAGTCAGACCATTAAGTCTGGCCTTTTTATGAGAATTTGGGGTCTGCATCCCACTGCTTTCCTGCTCCCTCAGGGATTCTCTGTTGTGTTCCTTGTCAGGGCAGTCATCGGCTGTGGTCGGGCACCATCTAGTTCTTCTGGTCTCAGGATGATGTAGTCTGTGGTTCATATGGCCCTTTCTGTCTCTTGGGCACATAATTGCCTTGTGTCCTTGGTGTTCTTCATTCACCTTTGACCCAGGTGGGTTGAGACTCACTCGTGCATCTTAGATGGCTGCTTGCTAGCATTGAAGATCCCAGATGCCACTCTTCAAAGTGGGATGCAGAATGTTCTTTTAAAATTTTTTATTATGCCAATTGAATTAGATGTCCTCTGAAACCATGGTCCCCAAAATCCCCGCCCCTACTACTCTGGCTTTCAAAGCATTCAGTTTATTCTGGAAACTGCTTTTGGTTTAGTCCAGTTGTGCTGACTTCGCCTGTATTGAGTGTTGTCTTTCCCTTCACCTAAAGTAGTTTTTATCTACTATATAATTAGTAAATAAACCTCTCCCACCCTCCCTCCCACCTCCTTGGTTTAAACTAATTCTCAAATTCTTATAATAGTGGTCTTATACAATATTTGTCCTTTTGCAACTAATTTCACTCAGCATAATGCTTTCCAGGTTCCTCCATGTTATGAAATGTTTCACAGATTCATCACTGTTCTTTATCGATGCATAGTATTCCATCGTGTGATATACCATAATTTATTTATCCATTTATCCATTGATGAGCACCTTGGTTGCTTCCATGTTTTTGCTATTGTAAACAGTGCTGCAATAAACATGGATGTGCATATATCTGTTCATGTAAAGGCTCTTATTTCTCTAGGATATACTCTAAGGAGTGGGACTACTGGATCGTATGGTAGTTCTATTTCTAGCTTTTTAAGGAAGTGCCAAATTGATTTCCAAAGTGGTTGTACCATTTGACATTCCAACCAGCAGTGTAGAAGTGTTCCAATCTGTCCACAGCCTCTCCAACATTTATTATTTTGTGTTTTTTGAATTAATGCCAGCCTCGTTGGAGTGAGATGGAATCTCATTGTAGTTTTGATTTGCATTTCTGTAATGCCTAATGATAAAGAGCATTTCCTCATGTATCTTAGCCACCTCAATGTCTTCTTTAGTGAAGTGCTTTTTCTTATCGTTTGCCCATTTTTAATTGGGTTGTTTGTCTTTTTGTGGTTGAGTTTTAGCAGAATCATGTAGATTTTAGAGATCAGGCGCTGGTCACAGATGTCATAGCTGAAAACTTTTTCCCAGTCTGTAGGTGGTCTTTTTACTCTTTCGGTGAAGTCTTTAGATGAGCATAGGTGTTTGATTTTTAGAAGCTCCCAATTATCTGGTTTCTCTTCAGCATTTTTAGTAATGTTTTGTATGCTACTTATGCGTGAATTAGGGCTCTTAACATCTTCCCTATTTTTTCTTCCATGATCTTTATCATTTTAGACTTTATGTTTAGGTCTTTGATGCATTTAGGGTTAGTTTTTGTGCATGGTGTGAGGTATGAGTCTTGTTTCATTTTTTTGCAGATGGATATCCAGTTATGCCAGCACCATTTGTTAAAAAGACTGTCTTTTCCCCATTTAACTGATTTGGGGATTTTGTCAAATATCAACTGCTCATATGTGGATGGATTTATATCTGGATTCTCAATTCTGTTCCATCGGTCTATGTGTCTGTTGTTGTACCAGTGCCACGCTATTTTGACTACTGTGGCAGTATAATAGGTTCTGAAATCAGGTAGAGTGAGGCCTCCCACTGTGTTCTTCTTTTTCAGTGATGCTTTACTTATCTGGTGCTTCTTTCCCTTCCTTATGAAGTTGGTGATTTGCTTCTCCATCTCATTAAAAAATTTCGTTGGAATTTGAATCAGAACTGCACTGTATATATAGATGGCTTTTGGTAGAATAGACATTTTTACAAGGTTAAGTATTCCTATCCATGAGCAAGGTAAGTTTTTCTACTTATGCAGGTCCCTTTTGGTTTCTTGCAGTAGTATCTTATAGTTTTCTTTGTATAGGTCTTTGATGACTCTGGTTAGATTTATTCCTAGGTGTATCTTCTTGGGGGCTACTGTGAATGGTATTGATTTGATGATTTCCTCTTTGATGTTCTTTTTGTTGGTATAGAGGAATCCAACTGATTTTTGTAAGTTTTTCTTGTAACGCGAAACTCTGCCAAACTCTTCTATTAGTTTCAGTAGTTTTTCTGAGGATTCTTTAGGGTTTTCTGTGCATAAGGTCATATCATCTGCAAACACAGAGACTTTTACTTCTTCCTTACCAATCTGGATGCCCTTTATTTCTTTATCTGGCCTAATTGCTCTGGCTAGGACCTCCAGCACAATGTTGAATAAGAGTGGTGATAAGGGACATCCTTGTCTGGTTCTCGTTCTCAAGGAAAATGCTTTCAGAATCTCTCCACTTAGGGTGATATTGGCTGTTGGCTTTGTATAAATGCCCTTTATTATGTTGAGGAATTTTCCTTCTATTCCTATTTTGCTGAGAGCTTTTATCATGTTGGACTTTGTCAAATGCCTTTTCTGCATCATTGATAAAATGATGTGGTTCTTTTATTTTCTTGGTGGATTACATCAATTGTTTTTCTAATGTTGAACCATCCCTGCATACCTGGTATGAATCCCACTTGGTCATGGTGGATTATTTTTTTGATATGTTGTTGAATTCTGTTGGCTAGAAGTTTGTTGAGGATTTTTGCATCTATGTTCATGAGGGATATAGGTCTGTAATTTTCTTTTTTGTGGAGTATTTACCCGGCTTTGGTATCAGGAACATGCCAGCTTCATAGAATGAGTTTGGGAGTACAACGTCCTTTTCTATGCTCTGAAATACCTTTATTAGTAGTGATGTTAACTCTTCTCTGAAAGTTTTGTAGAGCTCTCCAGTGAAGCCGTCTGGGCCAGGGCTTTTTTTTTGGGGGGGGGGGGTTGACTACCTTTTCAATGTCTTCTTTTGTTATGGGGCTGTTTAGTTGTTCTACCTCTGTTTGTGTTAGTTTAGGTAGGTAGTGTGTTTCTAGGAATTCATCCTTTTCTCCTGAGTTTTCAAATTTGTTAGAGTACAACTTTATTGGTCCATTTAGTCCATTTACATTTAGTGTAATTATAGATAAGTATGCATCTAGTGCTGTCGTTTTGATGCCCTTTTTTGTGTGTTGTTGACCTTTTTGTTTTTCCACTTAGTTTTTTGTACTGAGTTTTTCTTTGTAAATTGTGTGTTCCTCATTTTCATAGTAGTTGAATTTATTTTTGCTGAGTCATTATGATATTCTTGGTTTTTATTTTGAAGTATGGAATTGTTACCTCTTTGTGGTTACCTTAATATTTACCCCTGTTTTTCTAAGTAAAAACCTAACTTGTATCACCTTATATCACCTTGGTTTCCTCTCCATATGGGATATCCATGCCTAGTGTATTTCGTCCCTCTTTTTTGGTTATTGTAATCTTTTACATAATGACATCAATGATTCCCTGTTTTGAGCATTTTTTTTAATTAATCTTATTTTGTTTTTGTGATTTCTCTATCTGAGTTGATATCAGGATGTTCTGTTGTGTGACATTGTGTTGTGCTGGTATCTCATATTATTGATTTTCTCACCAAAGAATTTCCTTTAGTAATTCTTGTAGCTTTGGTTTGGTTTTTGCAAATTCTCTAAGCTTGTGTTCATCTGTAAATGTCTTAATTTCACCTTCATATTTAAGGGAGAGTTTTGCCGGATATACGATTCTTGGCTGACAGTTTTTCTCCTTCAGTGCTCTATGTATGTCATCCCATTGCCTTCTTGCCTGCATAGTTTCTGCCAAGTTGTCCAAACTTATTCTTATTGTTTCTCCTTTGTATGTGACTTTTTTTTCATCCCTGTCTGCTTTTAAAATTTTCTCTTTATCTTTGGTTTTGGCAAGTTTGATGATAATATGTCTTACTGATTTTCTTCTGAGATCTATCCTCCATGAGGTTCAGTGAGCATCTTGGATAGATATCCTTTCATCTTTCACAATGCCAGGGAAGTTTTCTGCCAACAGATCTTCAACTATGCTCTCTGTATTTTCTCTTATCCCTCCCTGTTCTGGAACTCTCGTCACTCACAAGTTATTCTTCTTGATAGATTCCCACATGCTTCTTAGGATTTCTTCATTTTTTTTAATTCTTTTATCTGATTTTTCTTCAAATATATTGGTGCCAATTGCATTATCCTCCATCTCCCCAATTCTGCATTCCAATTCCTTGATTCTGCTCCTCTGACTTCCTATTGAGTTGTCTAGTTCTGTAATTTTATTGTTAATCTTTTGAATTTCTAAAAGCTGTCTCTCTATGGATTCTTGCATCTTATTAAATTTTTCACTATGTTCTTGAATAGTCTTTTTGATTTCTTCAACTGCTTTATCTGTGTGTTCCATGGCTTTTTCTGTAGATTGCCACATTTCATTTCTGAGGCCATCCCTGATGTCTTGAAGCATTCTGTATATTAGTTTTTTATGTTCTACATCTGGCAATCCCAGGAATGCATCTTCATCTGGCAAAGATTTTGATTTTCTGATTTGGGGGTTTGTAGAAGCAATCATGTTCTGCTTCTTTACGTGATTTGATATCAACTTCTGTCTCCAAGCCATCTATAAAATATTGTAATGATTTATTTTATATTTGCTCACTGAGTCTTATCTTCTTGTTTTTTTGTTTGTTTCAATACACCCAGATGGGCTAGTAGAATGCACTAACTTGATTTTTGTAGCCTCTGAATCACTTAAGTCCTGTTACCAGCTGGTTCAAGCTGTTACTAGGTATCCGGGCCTATGAGTCCATTCACTATTCTTGAATAGAACCAGTTCAGGTGTCCTGATAGTGGGTCACCTACTGTGTAGTGTAGGCTCTCACTTATTATCTTAGAGAAGTAGTGATGATGGTTGTATGTACCAGTTTCTAGTAGTGGCAGGGGGACACACTCTGAAGAGGGCAGGATGCTGACAGCCTTTCCCCAAGTGCCAGTGAGGTAAGAGTGTCTCTATTCTCTACAGCCCTCTGGTGGGTGGGCTCTGGAGCTGTACCTTAGGCACCCAATGCTTGTACCTCTAAATATTGGTATGTGCTTCTATCCTGAGACTCCTTTTGCAGGTGGCTAGGTGGTGTGGATGGAGCCTCAGCCCTCAGTTCCTTGCTGTGGATCAAAGAGGGCTCTGTTTAATAGGTTGAGAGGTATCAGACCTCCAAAACGTACCTTTCCACTGATCAGCTAAAACAGTTATAGTCAGATCTCTATCAGAATTGCCTTTGCACTATAATAGCCACCTGGTCCCTGTAGGGGTGAAAGCCAAAGACTTGATCTCTTATGCCTGGATGCAGCTGGTTCTGTATTTTTATTCCAGCTTAGGGAAGTCAGGAAAGGATTTTTCCCCTGACTGTTAATTGCTGTTTTTCCCAGACCAGAAGAATGGATTAGAAAAAAGAAAAAAACCCTCCGGGCATTTCACTCACTGGCCCAGGGAATCCAAATGTTAATGAAGCCAGCTGGGGCAGGGAAGGGAGGGATCAGAAAGACAGGAGAGAGTAGTGCAGTAAGATGGACAAAATTACTTATCTTATTTGGTGAAGACCATTTTCTCTGAGATTCCAGAGTTGTGTGTAGCCTCTGTGCGTTGGCTGGGTCCCTGCCAAGGTTGCCCCAGGGGGTTAGGGCTGTGTTGTGTGCTTGCCCAATCATGGGAAGCCACTATCAGCCATACCACACTTAGTTCAAAGCCCAGCTCCGAGGTCTCCTTGCTGGGATGCTGTGCTCCAGGCTCTGAAACCAGTTGCTGCTTCCTCTTGGTTTCTCATTCCCCTGTCAGCTGCATTGGTATGCAGCCTGCGTGCACTGGCTGGGTTCCTGCCGAGTTTGCCCCCAGGGGGTTAGGGCTGCATCCGGTGCTTGCCCTGTCTCAGGAAGCCACTATTAGTTGTGCCGCGCTTAGTCCAAAGCCCAGCTCCGAGGTCTCCTGGCTGGGACGCTGTGCTCCAGGCTCTGAAACAAGTTGTTGCTTCTCCACAGTTTCTCGTTCCGCTGTCAGGCATGTGGGTATGTAGCTGGTGTCCACTGGCTAGGTCCCTCCCAAGATTGCCCCAGTGGGTTAGGGCTGTGTCCTGTGTTTACCTTGTCTCAGGAAGCCACGATCATCCCCACCACTCTGGCTCCAAGGAACCACAAGGACTCAGGACTGGGGTGTGGCACGCAAGGCTCCAAAACTGGACACTGGTTCAGCATGCGGCTTCTCACTCCCCTGTCACTAGGTCAACTCTTTAGTTCTGTGTTTGATGGTCAGGGTTTGTAGATTTTCATGTATGTAATCCATTCATTTGTTTTTTTTTTTTTTTTGAGTCTTTGTTGCAAGTGAGTTCAGTGGAAGCTTCTTCCTTGTCAGCTATCTTGGTCCCGCCTCTAAAGAGAGAATTTTAAAAGCAGCTCTGGATAAACAAGAAGTCACCAACAAAGAAGGGTCAATAAGAATAAGCTCGAACTACTCGGCAGAAACCATGTAGGGAAGAAGACAATGAGATGACTTATACAAAGCATTGAAGCAAAAAAATTGCCAGCCGTGAAATATATATCCAGAAAAACTGTCTCTCAAATATAAAGGTGAAATTAGGACATTTCCAGATAACCAGAAGTTTAGGGAATTCATAAAGACCAAACCAAAACTACAAGAAATACTAAAGGGAGTTCTTTGGTTAGAAGATCAATAATATCAGGTATCAACCCTAGACTAGAACACTGGACAGAACAATCAGATGTCAACCGAGACAGGGAAATCACAAAAATAAATCAAGATAATAAAATGCTCACAACAGGGAAACACCAATGTCATTATGTAAAAGAAGACAACATTAAAACAATAAAAAGGAACTAAGAAATGTAGTCCTAGATCTTTCATATGGAGACGAAGACAAGGCAATACAAAGAAAAAAAGTTAGGTTTAAACTTAGAAAAATAGGAGTAAATATTCAGGTAACCACAAAGGAGACTAACTGTCCTATTTATCAAAATAAAATACAAGAAAAAATGAGAGAATAAGCAGAAACTAAATCAACAACAATGCATACGAGGAAAAGACAATATATAAAGATAAACTACCCAGCACAAAAAATTCAGTAGGGAAAAGAAACTGTCAACAACACACAAAAAAGACATCAAAATGATACCACTAAACTCATACCCAGTCCCAGTGCCATACCTATCTATACTTATGCTGAATATAAATGGACTAAATGCACCAATAAAGAGACAGAGAGTGGCAGAATGGATTAAAAAACACAATCCATCTATATGCTGCCAACAAGAGACATACGTTAGACATAGAGACACAAACAAACTAAAACTCAAAGGATGGAAAAAAATATATTGAGCAAACAACAGTCAAAAAAGAGCAGGAGTGGCAGTATTAATTTCCAACAAAATAGACTTTAAACTTAAATCCACCACAAAGGATAAAGAAGGACACTAGCATAATGATTAAAGGGACAATTTACCAGGAAGATATAACCATATTAAATATTTATGCATCCAATGACAGGGCTGCAAGATACATAAAACAAACTCCAACAGCATTGAAAAGTGAGATAGACAGCTCCACAACTATAGCAGGAGACTTCAACATACCACTTTCAGTGAAGGACAGGGCATCCGGAAAGAAGCTCAGTAAAGACACAGAAGATCTAAAGGCCACAATCAACCAACTTTACCTCATAGACATAAACAGAACAGTCCACCAAACAGCAGCCAAGTATACTTTCTTTTCCAACACACATAGAACATTCTCTAGAACAGACCACATATTAGGACATAAAGCAAGCCTCAGCAGAACCCAAAACATCAAAATATTACAAAGCATCTTTTCTGACCATAAGGCCATGAAAGTAGAAATCAATAACAGAAAAAGCAGGGAAAAGAAATCAAACACTTGGAAATTGAAAAATACCCCACTTAAAAATGACTGGGTCATAGAAGACATTAGAATGGAATAAAGAAATTCATAGAATTCGGTGAGAATGAAAACACTTCCTATCAGAACCTTTGGGACACAGTGAAAGCAGTGCTCAGAGGTTAATTTACATCAATAAACACACACATCCAAAAAGAAGAAAGGGCCAAAAGCAAAGAACTATCCCTACAACTTGAACAAATAGAAAGAGAGCAACAAAAGAAACCCTCAGACACCAGAAGAAAGCAAATAATAAAAATTAGAGCAGAATTAAATGAAATAGAAAGCAGAAAAAAAAAATTGAAAGAGTCAACAAGACCAAAAGCTGGTTCTTTGAAAAAAATTAACAAAGCTCATAAACCATTAGCCAAACTGACAAAAGAAAAACAAGTGAGGAAACAAATAACCCGAATAAGAAATGAGATGAGTGATGTTACAACAGACCCAACTGAAATAAAAACAGTCATATCAGGTTACTACAAAAAGTTGTACTCTAAGAAATTTGAAAACCCAGGAGAAATGGATGAATTCCTAGAAGCACCCTACCTACCTAAACTAACACAAACAGAGGTAGAACAACTAAACAGCCCCATAACAAAAGAAGATATTGAAAAGGTAGTCAAAAAACTCTCCCCCCCTCAAAAAAAAGAAAGCCCTGGCCCAGAAGGTTTCACTGGAAAGCTCTACAAAACTTTCAGAGAAAGGTTAACGCCACTACTAATAAAGGTATTTCAGAGCACAGAAAAGGAAGGAGTACTCCCAAACTCATTCTATGAAGCCTCCATATTCCTGATACCAAAGCCAGGTAAATACTCCACAAAAAAAGAAAATTACAGACCTGTATCCCTCATGAACTTAGATGCAAAAATCCTCAACAAACTTCTAGCCAACAGAATTCAACAACATATCAAAAAAATAATCCACCGTGACCAAGTGGGATTCATACCAGGTATGCAGGGATGGTTCAACATTAGAAAAACAATTAATGTCATCCATCATATAAATAAAACAAAAGGCAAGAATCACATGATCTTATCAATTGATGCAGAAAAGGCATTTGACAAAGTCCAACATGATAAAAGCTCTCAGCAAAATAGGAATAGAAAGAAAATTCCTCAACATAATAAAGGGCATTTATACAAAGCCAACAGCCAATATCACCCTAAATGGAGAGAGCCTGAAAACATTCCCATTGACATCGGGAACCAGACGAGGATGCCCTTTATCACCACACTTATTCAGCATTGTGCTGGAAGTCCTAGCCAGAGCAATTAGGCTAGATAAAGAAATAAAGGGCATCCAGACTGGCAAGGAAGAAGGAAAAGTATCTCTATTTGCAGATGACATGATCTTATACACAGAAAACCCTAAGGAATCCTCCAGAAAACTACTGAAACTAATAGAAAAATTCAGCTGAGTATCAGGATACAAGATAAACATACAAAAATGAGTTGGATTCCTCTACACCAACAAAAAGAACATCGAAGAGGAAATCACCAAATCAATGCCATTTACAGTAGCCCCCAAGAAGATAAAATACTTAGGAATAAATCTTACCAGCGATGTAAAAGACCTATACAGAAGAAAACTACAAGACACTACTGCAAGAAACTAAAAGAGACCTACATAAGTGGAAAAATATACCTTGCTCATGGATAGGAAGACTTAACATTTTAAAAATGTCTATTCTATTAAAAGCGATCTATAGATACAACACAATTGCAATCTGAATTCCAAAGACATTTTGTAATGAGATGGAGAAACAAATCACCAACTTCATATGGGAGGGAAAGAGGACCCGGATAAGTAAAGCATTACTGAAAAAGAAGAACAAAGTGGGAGGCCTCACTCTACCTGATTTTAGAACCTACTATACTGCCACTTGGTGACGCAGTGGTTAAGTGCTATGGCTGCTAACCAAAACGCTGGCAGTTCGAATCTGCCAGGCGCTCCTTGGAAACTCTATGGGGCAGTTCTACTCCATCCTATAGGGTCTCTATGAGTCGGAATCGACTTGACGGCAGCGGGTTTGGTTTTTGGTTTTTATACTGCCACGGTAGTCCAAACAGCCTGGTACTGGTACAACAACAGACACATAGACCAATGGAATACAATTGAGAATCCAGACATAAATCCATCCACATATAAGCAGGTGATATTTGACAAAGTCCCAAAGTCAGTTAAATGGGAAAAGGCACTCTTTTTAACAAATGATGCTGGCATAACTGGATATCCATCTGCAAAAAAATGAAACAAGATCCATACCTCACACCATGCACAAAAACTAACTCAAAATGGACCAAAGTCCGAAACACAAAATCTAAAATTAAAAAAAGATCATGGAAGAAAGAATAGGGACAACACAAGGAGCCCTAATACATGGCATAAACAGTATACAAAACATTACAATGAAGAAGGGAAACCAGATAACTGGGAGCTCCTACAAATCATACACCTATGCTCATCCACT
Organism: Loxodonta africana; assembly: GCF_030014295.1. NCBI lineage: Eukaryota > Metazoa > Chordata > Mammalia > Proboscidea > Elephantidae > Loxodonta > Loxodonta africana. Next base: position 88,687,333 of record NC_087346.1, read on the forward strand.
GACTTCACCAAAAGAGTAAAAAGATTACCTACAGAGTGGGAAAAAGTTTTTAGCTATGGCATTTCCAATCACCATCTGATCTCCAAAACCTACATGATACTCTAAAAACTCCACAACAAAATGACAAATAACCCAATTAAAAAATCGGCAAAGGATATGAACAGGCACTTCACTATAGAAGACATTCAGGTAGCTAACAGATACATGAGGAAATGCTCACGATCGTTAGCCATTGGAGAAATGCAAATCAAAACTACGATGAGATTCCATCTCACTCCAACAAGGCTGGCATTAACCCAAAAAACACAAAATAATAAATGCTGGAGAGGATGTGGAGAGAATGGAACACTTCTACACTGCTGGTGCAAATGTAAAATGGTACAACCACCTTGGAAATTGACTTGGCGCTTCCTTAAAAACACTAGAAATAGAATTACCGTATGATCCAGCAATCCCACTCCTTGGAATATATCCTACAGAAATAAGAGCCTTTACACGAACAGATATATGCACACCCATGTTCATTGCAGCACTGTTTACAGTAGCAAAAAAATAGAAGCAACCAAGGTGCCCATCAATGGATGAATGGATAAATAAATTATGGTATATTCCCACAGTGGAATACTAAGCATCAATAAAGAACAATGATGAATCCGTGAAACATTTCATAACATGGGGGAATCTGGAAGGCATTATGCTGAATGAAATCAGTTAGTTGCAAAAGGACAAATATTGTATAAGACCACTATTACAAGAACTGGAGAAACAGTTTAAACAGAGAAGAAAATACTCTTTGATGGTTATGAGAGGGGGGAGGGAGGGAGAGGGGTTTTCACTAATTAGATAGTAGATAAGAATTATTTTAGGTGAAGGGAAAGACAACACAATATAGGCGAGGTCAGCACAACTGGACTAAACTAAAACCAAAGAAGTTTCCTGAGTAAACTGAATGCTTCAAAGGCCAGTGTAGCAGGGGCAGGGGTTTGGGGACCATGACTTCAGGGGATATCTAAGTCAATTGGCATAATAAAATCTATTAAGAAAACATTCCGCATCCCACATTGTAGAGTGGCGTTTCGGGTCTTAAATGCTAGCAAGCTGCCATCTAAGATGCATCAATGGGTCTCAACTCACCTGGAGCAAAGGAGAATGAAGAACACCAAAGACACAGGTTAATTATGAATCCAAGAGACAAAAAGGACCACATAAACCAGAAACTACATCTGTCTGAAACCAGAAGAGCTAGATGGTGCCCGGCTACAACTGATGACTGCCCTGACAGGGAACACAACAGAGAACCCCTGAGGGAGCAGGAGAGCAGTAGGATGCACATCTCAAGTTCTCGTAAAAAGACCAGAGTTAATGGCCTGACTGAGACTAGAAGGACCCCAGAAGTCATGGTCCCTAGACTTCCTGTTAGCCCAAGACAGCAACCATTCCCAAAGCCAACTCTTCAGACAGGGATTGGTCTGGACTATTTATAGGATAGAAAATGATACTGGTGAAGAGTGAGCTTCTTGGATCAAGTAGACACATGAGACCGTGTGCGCATCTCCTATCTGGAGGGGAGATGAGAGGGTAGAGGGGTCAGAAGCTGGCCAAATGGACACAAAAATAGAGAGTAGAGTGAAGGAGTGTGCTGTTTTATTAGGGGGAGAGCAATTAGGAGTATATAGCAAGGCATATAAATATTTTTGTATGAGAGACTGACTTGATTTGTAAATTTTCACTTAAAGCACAATAAAAATTAAAAAAAAAAAAAGTGGTTGCAGCAGTATATCAACAGGGAATTGCCAGAAGTTCAAGTGAAATTCAGAAGAGGACATGGAATGAGGGTTATCATTGCTGATGTCAGATGGATCTTGGCTGAAAACGAAGAATATCAGAAAAATGTTTACCTGTGTTTTATCGAGTATGCAAAGGCATTTGACCATGTGGATCATGACAAATTATGGATAAGACTCAAAGAATGAGAATTCCAGAACACTAGAATTGTGCTTATGAGGATCCTGTACATAGACCAAGAGGCAGTCGTTTGAATAGAACAAGGTAATATTGCGTGGTTTAAATTCAGCAAAGGTATGTGTCATGGATTGAATTTTGTTCCTCAAAAATATGTGTATCCATTATGCTAGGCCATGATTCCCAGTATTGTGTGGCTGTCTACCATTTTGCCATCTGATGTGATTTCCCTATGTGTTGTAAATCCTATCACTATCATGTAATGAGATGGATTAGCAGCAGTTACATTGATGAGATCTACAAGATTAAATACTGTCTTAAGCCAATCTATTTTGAGATATAAAAGAGAGAAGCGAGCAGAAAGACATGGGGACCTCATACCACCAAGAAAGCAGCATTGGGAGTAGAGCGTGTCAGTTGGACCCAGAGTTCCTGTGCAGAGAATCTTTTAGTCCAGGGGAAGTCTGGTGACAAAGACCTCCCTTCAGAGCCAACAGAGAGAGACAAAGCCTAATCCTGGAGCTGATGTCCTGAATTTGGACATGTAATCTACTAGTCTGAGAGAACAAATTTCTCTTTGTTAAAGCCATTCACTAGTGGTATTTCTGTTATAGCAGCATTAGATAATCAAGACAGTATGCATCAGGGTTGTATTCTTTCACCATACTTATTCAATCTGTATGCTGAACAAATAATCCGAGTAGCTGGACTATATGAAGAAAAATGCAGTATCAGGATTGGAAGAAAGCTCATTCACAACCATTGATAAGCTGATGAGGCAACCTTGCTTGTAGGAAGTGAAGAGGACTTGAAGCCCTTACTGATAACGATCAAAGACTACAGCCTTCAGTATGAATTGCACTTCAATATAAAGAAAACAAAAATCCTCACAACTGGACGAATGAGCAACATCATGATAAATGGAGAAAACACTGAAGTTATCAAGGATTTCATTTTACTTGGCTCCACAATCAACGCCCATGGAAGCAGCAGTCAAGAAATTAAAAGATGCATTGCATCTGGCAAATCTGCTGCAAAAGACCTCTGTAAAGTGCTGAAAAGCAAATATGTGACTTTGAGGAGTAAAGTGTGCCTGACCCAAGCCATAGAGTTTTCAGTCCCCTCATTTGCATGCAAAAGCTAGACAATGAATAAGAAAGACCAAAGCAGAACTGACTTCTTTGAATTACGGTGTTGGCAAAGAATATTAAATATACCATGGACTTCCAGAAAACGAACAAATCTGTCTTGGATGAATTACAACCAGAGTATTCCTTAGAAGAAAGGATGGCAAGACTATGTCTCACATACTTTGGACATGTTATCAAGAGGGATCAGTCCCTGGAGGACATCATGCTTGATAAAGTAGAGGCTCAGCAAAAAAGAGGAAGACCCTCAAGGAGATGGGCTGACACAGTGGTTGCAACAATGGGCTCAAGCATAGCAACGATTGTGAGGATGGCACAGGACTGGGCAATATTTTGTTCTGTTGTACATAGGGTCGCTATGAGTCAGAACCTGCTCAACAGCACTCAACAGCAACAACAACCAGAGTGGCAAGTTGCAAGGAAGGGGCACTACAATGAACTAGAACACCTGGGTCTTTCTAAGTTACTTGACTCCTAACAAATCAGCTACCGTATCTCTCTCAGCCTCTGTTATACCATATGTAAGGTTGATATAACACCTGCCTGACTTCCACGGATTTATAAAATTCCTACTTTGTATCAAGCACCTTTTTAGGTCCTGTTCCAAGGATAAAAGTTGCAGCAAGACTAGACTAGTCAAGCCCACTGAGGAGCTCACAGTTAACTGTGGGCAAATATATATGCAAGCAAATACTTGATATAATGTGATTAGCACTATTATTGATGACAAGGTACTAGAAAAAACCCAAAATTATTACTTCATTTCTCCAGAATTGTAGAAATTTCCACTATCTCTGATGTACTACAATATAAAGTGCACAGCATTACTTTTGAAATATTCTTACCAAATTAATTGAACCAAAATCTAATCAAGACTTTAGATCTAAACCCCAGCTTACAGGAAATGCAGGGGCCAGAAGAACAATTTAAATGAAACCACAGGTAAGCATTCAGACAAATCCTGATGATGGGTCATTCTAAAGAGCAACTAGTTTGATATTGTCAACAAGCCATTGTCTTTAAGAATAAAAAGAAAGCAGATTCTTTTAGATTACAAGAAATTTAAAAGCTGTAACCAAATATACTGCATGGTCCTTCATTATATCCTGGTTTGTACAAACCCGCAGTAAATACAATGGGGATAATTGAAGAAATTTGAAGGATGACTGAGTATTAGAAGATATTAGAGAAATATTGTTAATATTGGGAAGAGTGTTAATGATATTGTGGTTAAGTGATTCATAATGATTTGGCAAAAAGTCATGCTTTTCACATTAAAATGTATCAGCAAAAAACTAGATAAGCAAGTATGGCAAATGTTAACAATTGGTAAAAACTATGTAAGAATATATGGGTGTTCAGTTATACTATTCTTTCTAATTTTCTGTGAGTCTGAAATTTTCATAATAGCCAACAAGCAATAAAAGAGAAAAAGTAAACGAGACAATATATTTAAAAATCACTTTGCAAACTCTAAAAGGGTAGAAAGATGAAAGAGATGCTGAGGTGTGGGAGAATCGGAGGAGAGGTTCTCCTTAAAGTATATGTGCTACTTTGGACAAATCACACTGCTAAGAGGGATCAGGCCTGGCCACGTCAGAGTCCACCAAGTGCCTGTACAAATAGAGACCAGGAGCAAGATTACGGACTACCAAATCCAAATCTTTTTTAACATCTTCTATTAGGCAAAAATGATCTTGATCATAATTGTAGAGAAATGTCTTCTTGCTGGGAAAGGTAGACTAAAGTAACTTGTGTGTATCCTAAGAGATACAAACAGTCTGTAACCATTACAATGTGAGACTAACTAGTAGATTTCCTTTTTTGCAGAGCAGTAGGATTTGGCGCTCGAAGCAGTGATTTGAAGCCATGGATGATTGCCCTTTTCCTTGTGTTATCACTGATGGTGGTGGCAGTGACCATTGGTCTTCTGGTTCACTTCTTAGCCTTTGGTAGGTAAAATGAAGGATTTCAGTCAGTTCGATTTTATTTTTCTTCAAAGCCTCATTTGCATATATGTAAACACGATTTAATAAAAAATACTTGTGTTTCTACCTGTAAATGTCCATATTCAGAATTTTTTTTCATTTATTCAGTTACTCAGTCCCATAGTTATTGAATGCCTACTACCTGGTGGGCACTTTTCTGGCTACTGTTGATACATCATTAAACAAAGCAGACAAATCTATCTCCATGGACCTCACAGTCCATTTTTCTTTTGAGAATCTACACAAAAGATCAAAAATAGCAATTGTGTGAAATTTACTAGTAATCACTAAAAAAATTCCAAATTATATATTCCAGTAAAAAGTGATGATAAATTAGTTATTAAAATTTTACTCATGGCCATCCTTTTTTGTCCACCAACATTTCTTTGGCAAGAAAAAGTTACTTGTTTAATAATGAATGTCAAAATTATGGATAAGCTATAAGTATGACATACCACTATTATTTATTTTTAGAGAAAAATTATACCCTCTCCAACAAAATACTGAGAGATTACATTCTATGCCTATTGTTGTTGCTGTTGTAAGGTGCCATCCAGTCAATTCCAACTCAAAGCTATGTATAAGAGAATGAAACACTGCCCAGTCCTGTGCTATCCTCACAATCATTGTTATGCTTGAGCCCATTGTTGCATCCACTGTGTCAGTCCATCTTGTTCAGGGTCTTCCTCTTTTTTATTGGCCCTCTACTTTAAGAAGCATGATGGCCTTCTCCCAGGGATTGATCCCTCCTGATGACATGTCCAAAGTATGTGAGATGTAGTCTCGCATCCTTGCTTCTACGGAGTATTCTGGTTGTACTCTTCCAAGACAGATTTGTTGGTTCTTTTGGCAGTCCATGGTATATTCAATATTCTTCGCCAACACCACAATTCAAAGGCTTCAATTCTTCTTTGGTCTACCTTATTCGTCGTCCAGCTTTCACATGCATGTGAGGCAATTGAAAATACCACAGCTTAGATCAGGCGCACATTAGTTTTCAAGGTGATTTCTTTGCTTTTCAGCACTTTAAAGAGTGTTGCAAAAGATTTGCCCGATGAAATGCATCTTTAGATTTCTTGACTGCTGCTTCCATGGGTGGATCCAAGCAAAATGAAATCCTTGACAACTTCAATCTTTTTTTTGTTTATCATGATGTTGCTTATTGGTCCTGTTGTGAGGATTTTTTGTTTGTTTTCTTTATGTTGGTGTGTAATCCATACCGAAGGCTGTGGTCTTTGATCTTCGTCAGTAAGTGCTTCAAGTCTTCTTCACTTTCAGGAAGCAATGTTGTGTCATCTGCATACCGCAGGTTATTAATAAGTCTTCCTCCAATCCTGATGCCCCGTTCTTCATTTAATACAGTTTCTCAGATTATTTGTTCAGCATACAGATTCAGTTAGTATGATGAAAGATACAACCCTGACGTAAACCTTCCCTGACTTTAAACCAATCAGTATCCCCTTGTTGTGTTCGAACAACTGCCTCTGGATCTATGTACAGGATCCTCATAAGCACAATTAAGTGTTCTGGAATTCCCATTCTTTGCAGTGTTATCCATAATTTGTCATGATCCACACAGTCGAATGCCTTTGCATAGTCAATAAAACACAGGGAAACATCTTTCTGGTATTCTCTGCTTTCAGCCAGGATCCATCTAACATTAGCAGTGATATCCCTGGTTCCATATCCACTTCTGAATCCAGTTCGAATTTCTGGCTGTTTCCTGTTGATATACTGCTACAGCTGCTTTTGAATGATCTTCAGCAAAACTTTGTGTGTAATACTAATGATATTGTTCTATAACTTCTGCTTTCAATTGGATCACCTTTTTTGGGAATATGCATAAATACTAGTCTCTTCCAGTCTGTTGGCCAGGTAGCTGTCTTCCAAATTTCTTGGCATAGACAATTGAGCACTACCAGTGCTGCACCTGTTTATTGAAACATTTTGCTTGGTATTTTGTCAATTTCTGGAACCTTTTTTTTTGCCAATGCCTTTGGCGCAGTTTGGACTTCTTACTTCAGTACCAGCAGTTTCTGATCATATGCTACCTCCTGAAATGGTTGGACATTGACCAATTCTTTTTGGTATAGTGACTCTGTATATTTCATTTATCTTCTTTTAGTGCTTCCTGCATCATTTAATATTTTCCCCATAATCCTTCAATACAGCTACTCTAAGCTTGAATTTTAAGTTCAGTTCTTTCAGCTTGAGAAATGGCTATTGTGTTCTTCCCATTTGGTTTTCTACCTACAGGTCTTTACACGTGTCATTATAATACTTTACTTTCTCTTCTCAAGCTGCCCTTTGAAATCTTCTGTTCAGCTCTTTTACTTCATCACTTCATCCTTCCATTTTAGCAATTCGACGTTCAAGAGCAAATTTCAGAGTCTGTTCTGTCATTTTGGTCTTTTTTTTCTTTCCTGTCTTTTTAATGACCTTTTGCTTTCTTCATGTATGATGTTCTTGATGTCATTCCACAACTCCCCTGGTCTTTAGTCATTACTGTTCAACCCATCAAATCTGTTCTTGAGATCATCTCTGAATTCAGGTGGGATATGCTCCAGTTCATCTTTTGGCTCTAGTGGACTTGTTCTAATTTTCAACTTGAGCTTGCATATGAGCAATTGATCATCTGTTCCACAATTGGCCCTGGCCTTGTTCCAGCTGATGATATTGAGCTTTTCCTTTGTCTCTTCCCACAAATGTAGTTGAGTTGATTCCTGTGTATTCCATCTGGCTAGGTCCACGTATATAGTCACTGTTTATGTTGGGGAAAAAAGGTATTTGCAATGAAGAAGTCGTTGGTCTTGCAAAATTCTATCATGCAATCTCTGGCATGGTTTCTATCACCAAGGCTATGTCTTCCAACCATCAATCATTCTTCTTTGTCTCCAACTTTCACATTCCAATCACCAGTAATTATCAATGCATCCTGATTGCAGGTTTAATCAATTTCAGACTGCAGAAGTTGGTAAAAATCTTCAATTTCTTCGTCTTTGGCCTTAATGATTGGTGTGTAAATTTGAATAATAGCTGTACTAACTGGTCTTCCTTGTAGGTGTGTGAATATTATCTTATAAATCACAGCATTGTACTTTAGATCTTGAAAAGTTCTTTTCGATAATGAATGCAACGCCATTCCTCTTTAAGTTGTTGTTCCTGGCATAGTACATCATATGATTGCCTGATTCAAAAGGGTCATTACTAGTCCATCTCAGCTCACTAATACCTAGGATATGTGTTCTATTTCATTTTTTTGACGATTTTCCATTTTCCTAGATTCATACTTGGTACATTTCCTGTTCCCATTATTAATGGATGTTTGCAGCTCTTTCTTCTCCTTTTGAGTCATGCCATATCAGCAAATGGAGGTCCCAAAAGCTTGACTCCATCCATGTCATTAAGGTTGACTCACTTTGAGAAGGCATCTCTTCCCCAGACATCTTTTGAGTGCCTTCCAACCTGAGGGACTCACCTTCCGGCACTATATCAGACAATGTTCTGCTGCTATTCATGAGATTTTCACTGGCTAATTCTTTTCAGAAATAGACCACCAGGCCGTTCTTTCTGGTCTATAGTCTATTGCCTGTAATCCTACAAAAAATACATTTCACGGTTCTCTCATTATATATTGCATCTGTCTGCACAGAGTGCAAATCCTTTATTATTTTTTACAAATCCCAACAATGTCACTCCCACATGGATATATGTGATAAAACCACAAGCTCAGGCTGGATAACTTGAATGGTCTAATCCACTGTCAACCTCCATAGACTTGATAGGGGAATGAAGAGTCTATTAGAACTTTAAAAGTCTTAAGGACATAGTCCTAGGCCTCGTATGACAATCCCATATGTAGTTTCTTTACACCAATGGCAAAAGATTCTCAGGTCAGTTAATTTGATTGTACAAAAGTCCCTTTATTATGAGTGTGAGTTTTGATAACAGTATAGCAGATACTGTTATGATAGATAATGTTAAAGTCGGTAGGTAAGTGATCAGGGAGACCAAAAAGACATTATAGTGTTCAGAGATGTCTAGCTTAGGGAATACATCATCCTGCGAGCCTCTGTCTTTCCTAGGTTCATGGCCAGAAAATCCATTGTGACCTCCCTAAGAAGAGAATTTGTTTTATGTCTGCTCCATGCTGTATCATTAATTCTTCGTAGCTTCCTTGCCCTCTCTGGCCCTCACTTTTAAAATGGTCAAGTTCCTTGGTAGTCTCCACTGCTGTCTATTGTCTTTTTGTTTTGTTTGTTTGTTTTTAATTATGCTTTAGGTGAAAGATAACAGCACGAGTTAATTTCTTATTCAAAAGTTTACACATATCTTGTTTTGTGACATTAGTTGAAATCCCCGCAATGTGACAGCACACTCCCTCTTTCCACCCTGGTTCCTTGTGTCCATTTGACCAGTTCCTGTTCCTTCTCGCCTTCTCATCCTGCTTTTGGACAGGAGCTGACCATTTATATCTGATTGAACTAAGAAGCACATTCCTCACGTGTATTATTTTTTATTTTATGGTCCTATCTAATCTTTGTCTGAAGAGTGGGATTAGGGAATGGTTTCAGTTCTGGGTTATCAATGCATCCGGGGGCCAAGGTTTCAGGGGTTCCTTCAGTCTCTGTCAGACCATTAAGACTGGCCTTTTTTAAGTGAATTTGAGTTTTATTCTACATCTTCTGCTCTGTTCGGGACTCTTTGTTGTGTTCCCTGTCAGGGTGGTCATTGGGTGTAGTCAAGCACAATCTAGTTCTTCTGGTCTCAAGCGAGTGGAATCTCTTGTTCATTTGGTCCTTTACTGCTCTCTATTTTCTTACCTTTCCTGATAGCAAAGCAGAGATTTGATTAACTTACACCTATTAAACCCTGTTCTCATCTCCAAACACAGCCAGCTTTTTTCCAAGTCTTTTCTTTCTTCATCTTTCTTAGTGTGCCTGGCTCTCCTATTACAAATCCAAATTTACTAGTCCATTCATTTATGTCTACTTCTAGTAGACTATAAGGTGGCATACATTTCACATTAGGAAGAGTCAACGCAGAAATTAAGTGTCCAGGCTCTAGACACTTACCTGGGTTAAAGTTTGAGTAGGTTGCTTATTGGTTGTACACCATAGAGCAAGTGACTTATTTCCTTTGTACATCACTTTCCTCAACTGTGAAATGGAGATAATGCCAACTTTAGAGAACTGGTGTGAGGATCAAATGAGTTAATACATGTCAAATGCTCAGAACAATGCTTGGCACTCACATCAGATACTATTATTAACATAAAACATTAATTATTGATTTCATTTTAATTTCTATGAAACTCAATTAAAAAGAATCCCGGTAATATATTTAAGACTTTCTAATTAGCCCCATTATACTGGGACCTTAGACTTTGAAATCTATGACCAAAGCACTTAATTTCTTACTTTTCCTTTTCATCATAGACCAGAAAATGGAGTATTATCATAGCACTTTTAAAATTTCACATCGACGTGAAAGTAGCAATTCTGGACAAAACAACACATACCAATTTAAGGACTTACGGGAGATGAGTGAGAATTTGGTAAGTCAGATAAAACTATTTTTATCATAAAATAATGCAAATGGAAGGAATTTTGTGGATCATTTTCAATATTTTTCAAAACATGATCTTCAGATCACATGCACCAAAATCAACTTGTAGAGTCCTAGGACCCACCCCAGACCTGCTGACTCAATGTCTGATGAAATGAGCAGGTGGGAAAAAGGGAATATAGGCGAGGAATCTGCTTGTTCAACAAATGAGTGATTCCAATGAACTATTCTTTTAACTTAACCATCTCATTTAAAGGTGAGAGAATTGAGGCCAAGGTATCCCAGCCCACTGCTCTTCCCAATGTACCGTATTATCACCCAATTGCAAAAGCCTAACCATATCAGAAATGTTTATTTGTAAGACTACATGCTTTTTTTACTATTATTTTATTGTGTTTTAGGTGAAAGTTTACAGCACAAACTAGTTTTTCATTCAAAAATTTATAAACAAACTATTTTCTGATACTGGTTGCAACCCCTGTGATGTGTCAGCAGTCTCCCTCTTTCCCTTTCTACCCTGAGTTCTCAGTGTCTATTCTTCCAGCTTTCCTGTCCCTTTCCTGCCTTCTCATCTTTGCTTTTGGGTAAGTGTTGCCCATTTGGTCTTGTATACTTGATTGAACTAAGTAGGACATTCTTCACATGTGTTATTGTTTATTTTATAGGCCTGTCTAATCTTTGGCTAAAAGGTAGAGTTCAGGAGTGGCTTCAGTTCTGAGTTAGCAGGGTGTACGGGGGCCATAGCCTCAAGGGTTCCTCCAGTCTCTGTCAGAGTAGCAAGTCTGGTCTTTTTTTGTGAATTTGAATTTTGTTCTACATTTTTCTCCTTCTCTGTCGAGGACCCTCTATTGTGATCCCTGTCAGAGCATCTGTTGAGGACCCTCTATTGTGATCCCTGTCAGAGCAGTTGGTGGTAGTAGCTGGGTGCCATCTAGTTCTTCTGGACCCAGGCTTGTGGAGGTTATGGCTCATGTGGTCCATTAGCCCTTTGGATTAATATTTTCCTTGTATCTTTTGTTTTCTTCATTCTTCTTTGCTCTGGACAGGATGGGATCAATAGATGTATCTTAGATGGCTGCTTGCAAGCTTTTGAGACCCCAGACACTACTCACCAAAGTAGGATGTAGAACATTTTCTTTATGAACTTTGTTATGCCAGTTGATCTAGATGTCCCCCAAGGGCACCTGTTTTTTTGTAAGGCCTTATTATAAGATTTAAGTATTTTTAAAGTTCATGAGAAAAGGAAAGATAACCATAGGTCTTTTTTTTTTTTTTTATCTCACAAACATACTAATAAAGACAAAAAGCCCACATCTATCGTGTAATAATATTCAGATTAAATACTAGCAATTTTTTAAAAGCTAAAATACAGGACTATCACCAAAGGGGAAAAGATTAAGCACAGTTGCATAATAGTTTTACTCAGGATGCCTATGAATACTCATTCAAAAACTAAGTTCAAGTAAATTGACAAGGAAACACAGGAGTGTGGAGTTATTTAAAAGGGAAAGAAAAGACAGGGGTTTTGGTTTATTTTAGTCAGAACTTTTTCTTTCCAAAACATTTCTTTTTCAAATCAATTTTCATTTTTCCATGCCACTATCTGCTCCTTGTCCATATGCATACTCAGTTTCAACACATTTACAATATCTTAAATGGTGTTTATATTTTATATTTTAAATATTAAATCGTGTGTATTTTTTCCATTTTGTGGTTTCTTTAATCCTTAATCAATAATTAATGTTTATAGATCAAAATGCATCCTTCCACTCTTTTATATTGAGATGATCTTAGAAAATAGCATATGCAAGCAATCCCTTTTTGTTGTTGGTGGTGAAAATACACACCACAAAATATACACCACTTCAACAATTTCTACATGTACAACTTAGTGACACTGGTTATACTGTTCAAGTTGTACCATCTTTCTTGAAATCATTTTCCAAATTATTTCACCATCATTAACACAAGCTTACTGTTCCATGCCTCTCATCTAACCTTTCAAGTTGCTATTGTCAATTTGATCACATATAGATAATTCTTTAAAAGAGCACAATGCTTACGGCAGACATTTCCTAATTAAGCTAAACTATTGTGTGGTTTAAAGATGACTTCAAAGGATAGCTTCAGTTTAAAGTTTAAACATTTTCTCAGGGTAATATTTTCAGGGCTTCATCCAGCCTCACGGCTCTAGAAAGTTTGGATTCCATGAGAATTAAAAATTCTATCCCTTATTTTTCCCCTTTTGATCAGGATTTTTCTACAGAATCTATGATCAAAATGTTCAGGAATGGTAGGCAATCAATTCTTGAAGGATGTCAGAATAAACCTGGAGCCTACATACATATCCCAGTCCCTCCTTTAATCTTAACTAACTCCAGATTTCCTAATGTTAAAAAAAAAAAATTCTGACTTAGTTACAAAGATATACACATTATTTGAACAATTGAAATGTTATACTTTATTAGGAAAGTTTAAAATCTGTTTTCTTTATGGTTTATAGCCAGCATTGATGTTACTATTACTGTTGTTTTAAGAAATTCTTCCTTTTCTGAAGTAAATGAGCAGGAACCCAATGTTGTTGTTGTTAGGTGCCGTTGAGTCAGTTCTGACTTACAGCGACCCTATGCACAACAGAAGGAAACACTCCCCTGTCCTGTGCCATCCTTACAATAGTTGTTATGCTTAAGGTCATTATTACAGCCACTGTGTCAATCCACCTCGTTGAGGGTCTTCCTCTTTTCCACTGACCCTGTACTTTACCAAGCATGATGTCTTTCTCCAGGGACTGATTCTTCCTGACAACATGTCCAAAGTATGTAAGATGCAGTCTTGACATCCTTGCCTCTAAAGAGCATTCTGGTTGTTCTTCTTCTAAGACAGATTTGTTCATTCTTTTGGCAGTCCATGGTATATTCAATATTCTTCACCAACACCACAATTCAAAGGTGTCAATTCTTTGGTCTTCCTTTTTTGAGTTTAAGAAATGCAATAGAACTTTTGAAAGGAAGTGGGAGAAATTTAGGAAAGTAGACCTTTAAGTTTCAGTTAAGCAAGTACTTCTGGGGTGAGGGAACAATAGGTACAAAGGCTGAGTTAGGTAATGGCACATTATCATCATTGGCACATGTAAAGCTCTTCTCTGGCTGTCATTACTTATTTATTCTCTTACATCTCCATATCTCACTTCTATTCCCCTCCTCCCTGCTACCATTATAATGTGTTTCATGTTTTTTCTTTTGTTTGTATTCATTCTTGCAAAAACATACTTTATTGTTTTGTGTGAACATACTTTTAGTTAATAGAAGCGGTACTGTTGTAGCTCACTTTTTTTTACACTTTTTTATTTAAAACATTTTTTTAAGATCCATCCATGTTGATGTCCATCTTATTTATTGCTACTAACTGCTACATGATGATTCATAGTGTTCATCTACCATACCTTACCTCTGTGCTTGCTCACCATCCCGAGAAATGCCATACTGAATACCCTCCTATTATCCCCTTATATATCTGTGCAAGTACTTCTGGGACCAGAAATACTGAATCATTGGGTGTGTAAATACTTAATTGGGTGGGCAAATATTTAATCAGGTGGGCAAATGCTTAATTAGTGCAAGATTAAACTTCATAATGACTGAGCCAGTGTGCATTCCCACCTGCAGTGCACAAGGGTTCCTCTACCTGCCCCCACCCCATGTCTTTGCTAACATTTGGTATGACAGGCATGCCTCGTTTTATTGTGCTTCACTTTATTGTGCATCACAGATATTGCATTTTTTTAAAAAATTGAAGGTTTGTGGCAGTCCTGCATTGAGCAAGTCTATTGGCGTCGTTTTTCCAACAGCATGAGCTCACTTGTTATCTGTGTGTCACATTATGGTAAACCATGCAATATTTCAAACTTTTTCATTATTGTTATATCTGTCATGGTGATCTGTGATCAGTGTCTTTGTTGTTACTATTGTAATTGTTTTCGGGCACATCAACCTTGCCCACATAAGACGGCGAACTTAATTGATAAATGCTGTGTGTGTTCTGATTGCTCCACCAACCGGCCTTTCCCCTTCTTTCTCCCACCCCTTGGGCCTCCCTATTCCCTGAGACACAACAATACTGAAACAAGGCCAATTAACAACCCTACAATGGGCCCTAAATGTTCAAGTGAAAGGAAGAGTCACACATCTCTCACTTTAAATCAAAAGCTGGAAACGATTAAGCTTAGTAAGGAAGGCATGTCGAAAGCCAAGATAAGCTGAAAGCTAGACCTCTTGTGCCAACAGGTAAGCAAGTTGTGAATACAAAGGAAAAGTTCTTGAAGGAAATTAAAAGTGCTACTTTAGTGAACACACGAATGATAAGAAAGTGAAAAAGTCTTATTGCTGATAGAAAGTGTTAGTGGTCTGAATAGACAATCAAACCAGCCACAACATTCCCTTAAGCTAAAGCCTAATCCAGAGCAAGACCCTAACTCTGTTCAATTCTATGAAGTCAGAGAGGTGAGGAAGGTGTAGAAGGAAAGTCTGAAGCTAGCAGAGGTTGGTTTATGATGTTTAAGGAAAGATGCCGTCTCCATAACATAAAAATGCAAGGTGAAGCAGCAAGTCCTCATGTAGAAGCTGCAGCTAGTTACCCAAGATCTAGCTAAGATGACTGATGGAGGTGGCTACACCAAACAACAGATTCTCAGTGCAGATGAAACAGCCTCACACTGGAAGAAGGTGCCATCGAGGACTTTCATAGCCAGAGAAGAGAAGTCAATGCCTGGCTTCAAAGCTTCAAAGGACATGCTGACTCTCTTATTAGGGGCAAATGCAGCTGGTGACTTTAAGTTGAAGCCAATGCTCATTTACTATTCTGAAAATCTTAGGGTCCTTAAGAATTATGCTAAATCTACACTTCCTGCGCTCTATAAATGGAATAACAAAGCCTGGATAACAGCACATCAGTTTACAACATGGTTTATTGAATATTTTAAGCCCACTGCTGAGGCCTACTGTTCAGAAAAAAAGATTCCTTTCAAAATATTACTGCTCATTGACAATGCACCTGGTCACCCAAGAGCTCTGATGGAGATGTACAAGGAGATTAATGTTGTTTTCGTGCCTGCTAATACAACATCCATTATGCTGCTCATGGATCAAGGAGTAATTTCAAATTTCAAGTCTTATTATTTAAGAAATACATTTTGTAAGGCTATAGCTGTCATAAAGAGTGATTCTTCTGATGGATCTGGCAAAGCAAATTCAAAGCCTTCTGGAAAGGTTTCACCATTTTGATGCCATTAAGAACATTCGTGATTCGTGGGAGGAAGTCAAAATATCAACATTAACAGGAGTTTGGGAGAAGTTGATTCCAGTCCTCATGGATAGCTTTGAGGGTTGAAGACTTCAGTGGAGGAAGTACTGCAGAGGTGGTGGTAATAGCAAGAGAGCTAGAAATAGAAGTGGAGCCTGCAGATATGACTGAATTGCTTGAATCTCATGATAAAACTTTAACAAATGAGGAGTTGTTTCTCATGGAAGAGCAAAGAAAAATGGTTTCTTGAGAAGGATTCTACTCCTGGTGAAGATGCTGTGAAAATTGTTGAAACAACAACAAAGGATTTAGAATATTACGTAAGTCTAGTTGACAAAGCAGTGGTAGGATTTGAGAGGACTGACTCCAATTTTGAAAGAAGTCCTACTATGGGTAAAATGCTATCAAACAGCATCACATGCTACAGAGATATCTTTTGTAAAAAGAAGAGTTAATCAATGCAGCAAACTTTATTGTTGTCTTATTTTAAGAAATTGTCACAGCCACCTCAACCTTCAGCAACTGCCACCTTGATCAGTCAGCAGCCATCAACATCAAGACAAGATTCTCCACCAACAAAAAATAACAACTGGCTGAAGGCTCAGATAATGGTTAGCATTTTTAGCAATAAAGTATTTTTTAATTAAGATATATACACTTTTTTAGACATAATGCTATTGCACACTTAATAGACTACATACAGTATAGTGTAAACATAACTTTTATATGTACTAAAAACCAAAAAACCAAGCCCGTTGTTGTCAAGTTGATTCTGACTCATAACGACCCTATAGGACAGAGTAGAGCTGCCCCATGGGGTTTCCAAGGAGTGCCTGGTAGATTCAAACTACCAACCTTTTGGTTAGCAGCCACAGCTCTTAACTGCTAGCCACCAGGGTCTCCTTATAAACCAAAACCAAACCCAGTCCCCTCGAGTCCATGCCGACTCATAGCGACCCTATAGGACAGAATAGAACTGCTCCATAGAGTTTCCAAGGAGCACCTGGTGGATTTGAACTGCCAACCCTTTGGTTAGCAGCTGTAGCACTTAACCACTACGCTCCTTATACACACTGGGAAACAAAAAACTTCATTTGACTCACTTTATTGTGATATTCGCTTTATTGTGTTAGTCTGGAATTGAACCTGCAATACCTCTGTGGTATGCCTGTATGCAACTTACTCTTTTTATCAGGAGCCCTGGTGGCACGGTAGTTAAGAGCTCAGGCTGATAACCAAAAGGTCAGCAGTTTGAATCCACCAGCTGCTCCTTGGAAACCCTATGGGGGAAGGTTTACTCTGTCCTGTACGGTCGCTATGAGTGGGAATCTACTCGACGGCAGTGGGTTTGGCTTTTTGGGGGTTTATAGGGTTGCTATGAGTTGAAATCCACTCGATGGCAATGGGTTTGGTTTTGGTTTCTAACAGGTGTAAGGAGTCTCTGGTTGGTGCAAATGGTTAATACACTCAGTTGCTAACTGAAAAGCTGAAGGTTCAAGTTCACCAAGAGGTGACTGGGAAGAAAGGCCCAGTGATCTACTTCCCAAAAAATCAGCCATTGAAAATCCTGTGGAGCAGAGTTCTAGTCTGACACACCTGGGTTCAGAATCGACTTAATGGCAACTGTTTTTTATTAGGCATAAAGCAGTATCTTATTTTTTATTTGTTTTGCATTTTTCTAATTACCAATGAGTATACGCATTGTTTTATATACTTATCAGCCTTTTGGGCTTTGTTTGCTATAAATTGTACATATTCTTTGGCAATTTTTCTATAGGAGTTGTTTTGCTTTGTTTTATTCTTATGCTTTGCAGGAGTTTCTTACATATTCTACAGATTAAGTTTATTAGTTTTATACATTGTACTTATCTTGTACTTTTTTGTTTTTGATTATTTCTGGCCTTTATGATACTGTTCATAATTGAAAACTAAGTTGTTTGTTGTAGAAAATAAGTGCAGAAGAACTTCAAAGAACAGGAAGACCAAAAAGGGTCCCCCCGCCACCACCACCAAGTTAGCTTTAGAAGAATTACACGAAAAGTTCTTGCCTCATCCTGAGCCACTTCTGTTTATTGTTGCTTAATCTCAGTGAATAGGCAACCAAGAAAACATGTTGCAGGTCCTGTTCTTCCTCATAATTTTAGATTTTCTGATTTGAATACAAGCGGAGAGGTAAGAGTAAAATGAATTCACTCTCAGGTGCGGCTAAAACCCATCCCAGTTCCAAGTTCTCTGAGATACTGGCACAGACATGTCTCATCTGTCATCTCACTCTTCAGAGACCTAGTAATTCATTGTACCTCCAAATAGGTATGTTATTTTCATTATTATTCAAACTTTATAAGTTTAGGTAGGGTCACTGTATTAGTCAGGGTTCTCCAGAGAAAGAGTACCAATAGAATAAATATCCATTGCCACTGAGTCAACTGCTACTTATAACAACCTTATTGGACAGAGTAGAACTGCCCCATTGGGTTTCTACAGCTGTAATCTTTATGGAAGTAGGCTGCCATGTCTTCTGTGGAACAGCTTCGAAGCCCTAACCTTTCAGTTAGCAGCCCAGAATTTAACCACTGTGCCACCAGGGCTCCTTATAGAAAATATATACATATATACACCTATATGGTTTCAAGTTATAAGTTACTTATACCGTTTCAAATCTCCCCTCCTTCATTTATCAGCTGTGGCACCTTAACTTCAGAGGCCTATTATTATATTAAAGGTTTTAAAAGTGGCTGAGAGATATATTTGCATATGTATGTCTAGCATTTGAAGCTGAAGAAAATTAGAGCAAGTCCACAAAAGCCAAAATACAAACTTGAGTATACCCGACCTGACTTTAGAGACCATCTCAAGAATAGATTTGATGCATTGAACGCTAATGACAGAAGACCAGACAAGCTGTGGGATGACATCAAGGATATCATACATGAAAAAAAAAAAGGTCACTAAAAAAAACAGGAAAAAAAGAAAAGACCAAAATGGATGTCAGAAGAGCCTGTGAAACTTAATCTTGAAATAGAGTAGCTAGAGCAAAATGAAGAAGCAATGAAATAAAAGAGCTGAACAGAAAATTTCAAAGGGTGGCTCGAGAAGACAAAGTAAAGTATTACGATGAAATGTGCAAAGACCTGGAGTTAGAAAACTAAAAAGGAAGAACATGCTCAGCATTTCTCAAGCTGAAAGAACTGGAGAAAAATTTCAAGCCTCGAGTTGCAATATTGAAGAATTCTACAGGGAAAATATTGAACAATGCAGGAAACATCAAAAGAAGATGGGAGGAATACACAGAGCCATTGTACCAAAGAGAATTTGTCAATGTTCATCTATTTCAGAAGGTAGCATACGATCAAGAACCAATGGTAGTAAAGGAAGAAGTTCAAGCTGCACTGAAAGGATTGGCAAAAAACAAGCCTCCAGGAATTGACAGAATACCTACTGAGATGTTTCAAAAAATGGATGCAGAGCTGGAAGTACTCAATCTTCTATGCCAAGAAATTTGGAAGAGAGCTACCTGGCCAACCAACTGAAAGAGATCTGTATTTGTGCCCATTCTAAAAAAAAAAAAAAAAAGCTGATCCAAGAGAATGCAGAAATTATCAAACAATATAATTAATATTACACACAAGTACAATTTTGCTGAAAATCACACAAAAGCTATTGTAGCAGTACATCGACATGGAACTGCCAGAAGTTCAAGCCAGATTCAGAAGAGAACGTGAAATGAGGGATATCATTGCTGGAGTCAGATGGATCTTAGCTGAGAGCAGAGAATACCAGAAAGATGTTTACCTGTGTTTTACTGAGTATGCAAAGGCATTTGACTGTGTGGATCATCACGAATCATGGATAACATTGCAAAGAATGGAATTTCCCAAACATTTAATTGTGCTCATGAGGAACCTGTACATAGACCAAGAGGCAGTTGCTTGAACCGAACAAGGGGATACTGCATGGTTTAAAACCAGGAAAGGTATGCATCAAGGTTGTATCCTTTCAACATACTTGTTCAATCTGTATGATGAGCAAATGATCTGAGAAGTTGGACTATATGAAGAAGAACGGGGCAACAGGACTGGAGGAAGACTCATTAACAACCTTCTATATGCAGATGACACAACCTTTCTTGCTGAAAGTGAAGAGGACTTAAAGCACTTACTGATGAAGATCAAAGACTACAGCCTTCAGTATGAATTATACCTCAACATGAAGAAAACAAAAATTCTCACAACTGGACCAATAAGCTACATCATAATAAAAGGAGAAAAGATTGAAGTTGTCAAGGATTTCATCTTACTTGGATTCACAATCAATGCCCATGGAAGCAGCAATCAAGAAATCAAACAACATATTGCATTGGGCAAATCTACTGCAAAAGATCTCTGTAAGGTGTTAAAAAGCAAAGGTGTCACTTTGAGGACTAAGGTGTACCTGACTCAAGCCATGGTATTTTCAATTACTTCGTAAGCATGTGAAAGCTAGACAATGAATAAGGAAGACTGAAGAATTGACACCTTTGCATTATGGCGCTGGCAAAGAATATTAAATATACCATGGACTGCCAGAAGAACAAACAAATCTATCTTGAAAGAAGTACAGCCAGAATGCTCCTTGGAAGCAAGGATAACAAGATTTGTCTCATGTGCTTTGGAAATGTTATCAGAAGGTAACACTACTTGGAGGACATCATGCTTGGTAAAGAAGAGGATCAGGGAAAAAGAGGAAGACTCTTAATGAGATGGATTGACATAGTGGCTGCAACAACTGGCTCAAGAATGACAATGATTTTGAGGATGGCACAGGACCAGGCAGTGTTTTGTTGGGGTGTACATAGGGTTGCTATGAGTCGGAATCAACTCAATGGCACCTAACAACCTAACAATACGTCTAGCATAAACATTCTATATGGTTGGAGAAAAGATATAGATAGGTAAGTTTTCTGGGGGAAGTTTTTTAATGAAGGAAGCAATATGAGCCAACTCTAGCTTCCTGCTAAAGTTGTGAATATGGCAGAGTCTTCCCTTCACATAATAATCCAGAATCTTTCATTATTCAACACATATAGTGCCATGTTAGTCACTGTAGGAGAGACTAAAAGACATCATAATCTCACTCTTTATTCCCCTCTTATAATTTTTTTTAACAGAATAATTAAATTTAGTGGGTAACAAACCTAGGAAGGACATGAACCTTCTAAATAATGACCTTCTAATGTGTCAGACATTCAGGTTTTAAATACCTTTAGTACAACTTTTAACAGATCCTAATTAGATATTTTCCTCTTTTAAAATGATAATTTAGAGATATAGGTTTTGTGATACCCTTAAAGTTACTTTATCTTTTATAACCCTGAATCTCAAAGTTCTAATTCTATGAATTTACTTTGCTTCTCAATCTCAGGAATGTCAACCCATCTGAGATAAGATTATACAATGTATTGCTGCTTGCTTGGTGTAGTGGTTAAGTGCTACGGCTGCTAACCAAGAGGTCGGCCGTTCGAATCCGCCAGGCGTTCCTTGGAAACTCTATCAGGCAGTTCTACTCTGTCCTATAGGGTCGTTATGAATCGGAATCGACTTGATGGCAGTGGGTTTAGTTTTGTTTTTTATATGCAGCTAGTTAGTCACAGATGTCTGACTGATTCTCATTCTACAAGGAAACATTGAGGAAGGCTAGTGCGATCAAATGAATGAATTTGACAACATTATGTAATGTCACATTCCATTCAGTGATATCATTACTTCCTGGCTCAGGGTAGTCAGAAATTTACACTTTTATGGCACTCTACCTACATCCACAGACCGCATATGACATAGGTCTAACAGACTTCTCTAATAGACCCAGCACTTGGCTCAAAGATGCAGGTGTTACAAAGATAACTATTGTGACAAAGGGAGTAACCTGATGCCCAGAAGGCCAACAAGCTTCAAAATCCTGTGAACACTATGCAGTGCTCAGGTTGGCCATGCTCTATCTAGGCTTGGAATAAAGATTCACAGCTTACTTCTAGAATCTTGGGTTTCACCAAATATCTAGAGTTTTAAGTAGATGCACTAACACCTTTAAAGGACTGTGATAAAAATTATCAAGATTATAGTCCCTATTTTGGGAGGACAAAGAAAGCAGCCTTTGGAGGAGGGTATAACAGTTTCTGGTCCACTTACACGCTGCTTCTTGCATGTCATCAGGTAGGAGCTCTTAGTGAGAACCCACCTGTGTGCTCACCCTGAAGTCAGCACTGTAAGGGCATCATCAGGCTCTGAAGCTGGACTGTCCTGGTTTGAATCCTGTCTCTATGGTTCACTGCCGTAACACCTTGGATGAGACACTTCCTCATTTCTATAATGCAAATAACAATACTACTTACCTCAGAGGGTTGATGAGAAACCAACTGAGTTCAAATACTTAGAGCCATGCTTGGTACACAGTTAGCTCACAATAGTGTAACTATTTCTGCTATTATAACTATTGTAGCCTTACCATGGAGGAACTTTCCACAAGGAATCAAGTTATCTGAAAATATGAAAAAAAAAAACTCTTCAAATACTTCATGTGAGATTTTCTTCTTTCTCTAGGAGCATTGTTCTCAATTTGATGTAAAGTACATTCAAAACTCATGTGAAAACTTCATGGTAAATGAAAAACTTTCTGATAAATTCTCTCATTCATTCATTCAGCAAACATAGGCTTTATACCTACAGTATGCAAAGCGCTGTGCTAGGTATTGTAGAATAATAAAATATGAATTACCGTCCCTACCCGTAAAACATTTACAGTTTAGTATGGGAGATAATGTATTTGCATAAATCACTATAGTAAGGAGTAGAAAGTATAAGAGGGAAGAAAAACTAAGACAGGAGGAGGAGAGATTACTCAGGATTAAGGAACGAGCCCTAAAGAAAATAGCGTCTGAGAGAGACTTTGAAGGATAAGTGTGATTCAGAAAAGCAGAGCTAGTAGAGTAGGGAAGGTCATGACAGACCAAGGGAATAGACTGAGAAGTGGGAGTATGCAGGAAAACAAGGGCCATGACTGATGATGGAATTGTCAAGCCTAAAGTGGACTGGTGGTGTCCAAGTCTGGGCAGGTGAATAAGCCACGGAAATCTGGCCCTGTGACTGACTACCGGCTCAGATGTAATTGCACTCTATTCTCTAATTCTACTTGAGTTCAGCCCTTGTAGCAACGTAATTTCAATTAAGACTTCCTTAAAGCTAGAGATGTCTTTTTAAAAAGCATCTCTAATACTATCCTTTGCATGCTACTTTTGTTATGAGAAAGCAACAGGGTCCGAAGCTTTCCCTTCGTCACGATATTTTTTTGGTTCTTTCAGTTCTGGTATATGTTGAGAGAAGCAGATGTTATAGTCCATCTGCCAGTCTTTGGTGGCATATCTATGAGGTTTGCAGTCTCAGCCCTGAAACACCTCCTGTGTGAATACATGGACTGGCTGTGAGAGAAGTCAGTCGGGAAGCATCTGACAGTGAAAAGCTGATGACCTGTGTAAACAGAGTTAGTACGGGAATAAGAACTAAATGGTGGGGCGAGTCTGTCTGTTTGTTTGCATTGCCAGCCTCTCCCTAACTCTTTCATTAAACACCCAACTAACCTTCAATTGCCCTTTTAGAAATTAATCTCAGTGCAATTTCCAGCATTTCAAAATCATCAAACAGAAGGAGGCACTCCCCTGAAAGAGGGTCTTTTGTTCAATGTTATGAAACTAACTCTAACTAGAAAACTCTATAAATGCCCCAAGGTAGAATAATAAATTACTGACTTTATTAAAACCAAACTCATTGCCATCGAGTCGATTCAGACTCATAGTGACCCTATAGGACAGAGTAGGGCTGCCCCCTAGGGTTTCCAAAGAGTGGCTGGTGGATTTGAACTGCAGACCTTTTGGTTAGCAGCTGAGCTCTTAACCACTGTGCCACCAGGGCCCCTCTGATTCTGTTAGGACTGTAAATAATAATAAATTCATAACAAGTTGGTACAGAGCTAAGAAAAAAAAAAATAGTATCCTTCAAAATTTCTGGGAACTTGGGATTGTAAAGTATTGGCAGGAAGAGTGTTTCTGATGAGGTAAACCTTATTGTGCAAGGGAAAATGATTTCAAAGCCTTTAGAAAGCTATTTTATGCATACGCTCCATTCAGCAATAAATTTTATGTTAACTATTTCTCTGATTTTCCTCTGTTGTAAACTCTACTAGTGTAGGAACTCTTTGTACCCATCCTTGTGTCCTGGGATTTCTCAAGCTGCTGCCCGCAGACTGCCTGGATCACCTGAAGATGATTTAAATGCAGATTCCTAGGCCTCGCCTCAGACCTGCTGAACAAGGCTGTATTAGGGCAGGGCCCTGGAATCTGAATTATAAAGAAGAAACTACTTTTTACTGTGATTACTGAAGTTCTGCATAGATTTTTCTTATGTTATTCTTCCAGCTTTTATCTCCCCAAACAAACTAACCACTCAAAGATAGAATTGATGCTGGGCTTAGGTATCTTCTCAGTAGGCATGCTGCCAGATGAATGATGTCATCGAAAGAGTCCAAAATTTAATCCAATTCATCAACAAGTTACGAACTGCCAAGGGATCAGTCATGGGTGGAACTTACTCAGAGGATAATTACAAACCAAACTTCTTTAAATACACAACTGCTACTTGTTTCCTTTTAAAATGTGCCACTTTTTCTCCCTATTGTGTTTTGTTTCCTTTTCTTTTCTTCTCAATTTCCCCCTGATAATGAGTAATAGTACTGTCTGTGTATGACAAGAAGGTAATGATTACAAATAACAATGTCACTCTAACAAAACATGTTTTCAAAAATAGATGTACTTCTAGTATATAAACCCCATATCTCCACACCCCATTTAGGTTTTTCTTATTCAAGTACAAATAAAGGTATATTTTGGATACCAGCAATTTCTCTATTTTCTAAATGCTATATCTGATCTTAACTTTATAGCCATTACCAAAATATACACAAGTGTTATACTTCATCATTAGGTCAATCAACTATTTTTTATAACTTAGTGATATGTTTTCTATGAAAGAAATTGAAGTAAAATTTGTATCACATTTAACGGGGGCCTGTGTGGTTGAATACAAAAAGATGGACCCTAGAGTTAGAAGACCTGGGTTCAAGTCCCAGTTTGTTATCTGTGTGATGCTGGGAAATTCACATAATGTTTCTGGGTCTCAGTTTACTCCTCTAGTAAAATAGGAATGACAATAATTCTATCTCATAGGATATTTGTAAGGATTAAATTAGAATATAGAATATTTCGGTTCCTAACGAGCACATTTATGATTGCCTTTTTTAATAGGCAATAGGTTTTGTTTGGTTTGGTTTAATAATGCTAAGGAGCCCTGGCAGCACAGCATTTAAGAGCTTAGCTGCTAACCAAAAGGTTAGCAGTTCGAATCCACCAGCTCCTCCTTGGAAACCCTATATTGCAGCCCTACTCTGTCCTATAGGGTCACTATGAATTGGAATCTACTTGATGGCAATGGGCTAACAGTGCTAAGGAAATTATAATTTGTTCCTTTTCCCTGAAAAGACCTCTCATTTACTTTTATTTAGTTTTCTTGCTCTCACTTAAAGGATTTAGGAAAACTTTTTGCAAGTTCATCTTACCTAGTAAAGAAAAAAAAAAAAAAAACTAGTGCCATCGAAAAAACATCGACATATGTAAAATGTAGTAACTGCATTCAGAATGACACTCTTGCCACCCAGTGGTCATTAGGGGATACCTCAAGTGAGCGCTAGGTGTGATAAACCAGCACAATGATGCCATCGCAGCAATTAACACTGGGGATATATGAAGCAGAAGCAATAGCTTTTCTTTCCCTTCTTTGGTTACATACACCGAATAACACAACTATGATCTAATCTTGGAACACCAGCCTACTTTCTTTCTCCCTGATTTACCCTAGAGCACACCATCAACAGTACCAATTTAAAAATCTTTGGCTTTCTCCTAAATCCCTAATACCTCCCCCCTATGTTTTACAGCCAAAGTCATGCAGAGAGATGTGAGGCCTTCAGTGCCAGAATGGGGGTAGGAAACTAACAGTAATTAACTACCAAACCATACCTTTCATTTTATATTTGTTTAACATTTATAACCCTATGAGTACCACATCAATATTTTTGTTTTGCAGGTTAGGAAACTGAGGCTCCAATTAGTTCAACAGTTTTCTAAGGTCTCCCAGTTCATAAGTAGAAAGATAGGCTTCAAATCCGGGGCTATGAGGCTCCTAGGCCATGGTTCTTTCCACCACCCCACAGGGCCTCCTTCTTTTTTGTCTCCTCTGCTCTGTGTCTTTCTGTTTCTCCTTCTATGGAGTATAAAGAAGGTATTTTCTTCTCCAGACACCTATTTCCAGCACATGAGAATCACTTGGGCAGATTTTTTGTAAATATGAATACCTAGGTCCCCTCCAGAATAACTGAAACCAAAGCTCTGGGGGAGGGGCCCTAGCATCTATAATTTGAAAAAAAAAATTCTGCAAGTGATTCTGTTGTACTGTTTGGGGTTCAGAAATCACTGTTTTAAATAATGGTATTGCTCATATTAATTTTTTTCTATTCCTTTGTTATTTAAGCTAGAGTATATCCTCGCTATAAAATATCTTATTAACATATAGTTTCTCTTACAATTACAGGTAGATGAGATATTTATAGATTCGGCCTTGAGAAAGCATTATATCAAGAACCAAGTGGTCACACTGATGTATGTATGTCTGGGCAAAGGTGGAGTCACAAGTCTGGAGGAACAAAGAGCAAAAGAGTCAGAGGACCCTCATTTATTGTGTGCCTTTATGAGCTAGATTCTTGGTTAGAATTTTTCATAAACATTATCTCCTTAAAAGCCTTGAAAATATAAGGCTGACCTCTATTTTGTAAATGAGAAAACTAAACTTGGGCAGGGTAGAGGGGCAGTGATTTATTTAAAATTCCTCAAGTGACAATGTCCCCAAGTGAGGGAGCCAGGATTCAAACGCCCATAGGCTGATCGTAAGGCCCAAGACCTACCAAAGTTCTTGGCCTCAGGAAAACCCAGCAGCATATCACTCATATGCAACAGGTGGTATCCAGATATATCATTTCTAAAAATATTAAGAAGGCAAAATTGACTACAAAATGGGATCATAGGTTTTACCTGTAATAAGGCTCTAGTGGAAGGAGGCATGTCCAAATCTAAAAAAAAAAAAAAAAATTCTGTTATAATAATGTTTGTTTGGTAGAGGTGGAAGGAAGACTAATATCAGTTGTAGGTTTCAATTATGTTATTTTGAAAATCACACAAGAGAACATATACTTAATTAGGCACAAACCCAAGCTCATCTACTTAATGAAAAAATGTATATATCTAGGCTTGGATTTATTAGAAGGGAATAACAATAATTTTTCTCACCAACAGACATTATTGCACTCTTGACAGAGTTACTACAAGTTGCTTCCAACTTTACTGAGTAACTAGTGACCTCAGAAAGAATTTTATAACATGAACTGGATAATTTTTGGAGATGATGAACATATAAATACTGGAACTTTCTAGATGTCATGACTCTATTTTCAAATTCTGACCTGTAATAGCATTCCAGCCATATTATCATAGTCTTAGGAACTCCTTGGATTTGTAGTCATATCAATATGGGAGCTTTCCCATGGGTCCAGAAAAATTCCGCCCAATAAATATTGTTAATCCCGCTGACTTAATAGGGGAAATTACTTTGTCATCTGTTTGCCAATTTAACTTAAAATTCTGATTATTCATGTCATAATGTTCCAGAGCCTAAATGGACCGGAATATATAAAATGCCTCTCAACTTACATGATATCCTCTTTTTAAGCCAAAGGATAAGGCTTTTGTGTCTTTTAGAGTTTTGACTTTTTGAATTATAAAAATAAGATATATGATAGGTCAATACCTGTTGGTTTCAATTTTTTAAAAAGATTTTAATTGTTTGATTTTCCAATTTAAGAAAATGTAAATTCAGTCCCACAGGTGAAGAGACATGACACCTGTCTATACAAAAAAAGTCAAAGGAATTGGATATATTTAATCTGGAGAAGATTCAGGGACTACAGTACTGCTGTATTCAAATATTTATATCAAAGAAGAATTTGATGTTTTGTGTATTTTCCAATTAGCAGACCTAAGTCTATTGGAATGGAAGATATAGGGAGACATATTTTAACTCAAAGTGAAGAACTCTCTTAAAATCAGAGCTGACCAAAGAGGAATGAGTCTCTTTAGGGAGGTGAATTTCCCATTATTTTAATTACTCCAGCAGGGTTCAAGAATCATGTGTCATGGGTACGGTAGAGGTGATTCAGTTATCAAACAGATGGGTGATTGACCTAAGGGACCATTAAAATTTCTTCCAACCCTCAGAGTCTATGATCTGAATCATTATTTTTTGATGTCTGTGTCATACACAATTGCTGTAACAAATCTTCAAATTAATAATGGAACTGCACTTAAAACATAAAGAAAACACATTAAGAAATCATCTTTGGTCAGAGAGTGACATTTAGAAGAGTGTCAATGTGCAAGGATTAGTCCTTGATGCTCTCAGTAACCAAGACACAATTCAGGGGAAGAAGACAGAGGGACAAATGTAGGAGAGTACTGGATGTATTTGCTGAATATACATCTTTCTCTTGTGCATCCTAGTCCAGTGGAAGATGTTGTGAAAGTAGATGTCATTATAGTGTTCCAGTTCCCCTCAATGGAACAAAGAACAATGAGAGAGAAGAAAATCCACAGCATCTTAAATCAGAAGATAAGGAACACAAGAACTCTGCCAATAAATATCTCCTCAGTTCAGTTTAACGGTAAGTAGGTACCTTTGTACGTGATATGAAGTACCTTATAAAGTCAATTTTATGACTAAAATTTACTTGTCATTATTTCCACTTCAAAAAAAAACAGCAAGAATTTAGCTGGAAGAAATTTTTAAGTTAAAAAACTGACATTTCAAGGCTTTAATATTCTCTGATGAAAGCATATCTGAAGTTAAACATCAAGTAGCTTTACCTGCAGTAATTTAATGGCATTTGTTCCAAAATAAAAACAAACCTTTACTACCATCAGAGGTTAATCTGACCCAGCCACTGCCTCTGTAACTAAGCAAGTGAAAACACTGAGGGTTTAGCAACAAATGCATTTCCGGGTGGTACAGGCCTAACACATGAACTCATGTGTTGCCTTTTAAAAAATACCAATAGTTTCTGTATATATTGATGTTATATTTTGTTAGCTTTTTCTCCATGAAACTTTGGGTGATATACCAACTTTGGAATCTGTAAAGGCATCTTAGAAAAATGTTTTAAAAATAACTAAACTGGCAAAAATAAATTATCGGACCCATTTACACATAAAACCAAAACCAAGCCAAACCCATTGCCATGGAGTCAATTCCAACTCATAGTGACCCTGTAGTTCTGCTTTTTTTTTCTCCACCATTAGCTTATTATATCATTATCATTTCTCTAAAAGGATCTTTATCAACTCCCTTCTATGCCCTTTATATGAAGCATCTAATTTAATTTCTAGATTCCTGCTACATAGGCAAATTCCCCTTTATAGATGTGAAAGGGGTACAAAAAAGAATTCAATAAGTAAAAAGAGCTAAAATCCAAACCTATATCTCACTCCCAAACTATTATACTACCGTTACCCCAAATGTGTTCCTGAAACACTAATTTCTTGGTAGTTCCGTGAAAAAAGGTTCTGTGGTCAAACTCATTTTGTAAGTTTTATGTATGATATTCATCTCTTGGAAATTCATCACTAATATTACCATATTAAAGGTGCCGAGGAGCCCAGCTAGACAGAAACCTGTTTATCCTTGTACACTAAGCTGCTTCCACAAGCATCTACTTCCAGCAGATGGGTGTAGACTTCCATTACAAATTTCTATGGTTATCAGACTTAAAGGAATTCACAGAGAAGAATTAAATGATTTATATTAGATGGAAACAGGATGCCCTGTGCTTTTAAGGGTCTGGCTGACTCCTCAAGAGGGAACCTGGTCAAGAAGTGAAAATCCTGGACAGGAAGTGAAAATCTGAGGGAAAGAGATGGGCAGGAGTTTGCTGATGTGACAAAGAGTCAGCTACTCAGGGAATAAAGATGGGAACCTCTCCCATCCCAGGAAGGAAGAACCTGTCAAGAGTTTAATCCACTTTGTTAGGAGGGGAAGCAAATTAATCAAGGTTGTGAAATAGTGGCCATTCTGATAAGTTACATGAGGTAGTCTCTGTAATGCCCAACATCCAGTTAATTTGCCAGGAATTTAAAACCAGAAATGTTTTTAAATTCCTATCTGAAACCAGAAATGAAGCATGAAATGGCGTAGGCTGCCTGGCCTTTTTCTTACAGGCTTAGCTTATGAGCTTCAGCTTACTTTAATGACTACTAGATTAAAAGGCAGGGTATGCTGATGGAGAACCTGAGTTGAGATTTAGCTGACTAATTCTAACTCCACTGAGTCACTACAGGACCACCCAAATAATTGGCCCATGCCTTTGCCTTCGTTTCTCCTCAGTAAAATTGCAATGACAATGTTTGCTCTTCCTTAAATCGTAGAAATATTATGAAGATACGTAAGAAATTAGAAAACATGATATAAACATAGAGACCATTACTATTTAGAGAGCTTGTAAATTATGCATATACCTTGGAAACCTGAAAACATTAATTCAAATGATTGGCAGTAGAAAGAGCTAGAGCTTTCGTAATCTCCAAATGTAAAAACAGAAGTATTTACTAGCACTTAGAAGGTGTCCATTTAGTGGAAAGCTCAGAAGAATCCTTACAGGCAAAAACATCACTCTCAGGAACACTTAATTTACTTCCAATTCACTTCCAGGAAATGAGCAACACTCACTTCCAAAGAACGGAAAACCATAGACATTTCAAGACAAAGTCTAGAAATGATCCTGCAACTTAAGATTTATCCAGAATTTTTTTTCTTTGTCAAGAATCTGTGCTTTGTTTTGACAAATAACCTTCATGTGATGCAATGCATCAAAAAAAAAAAAAAAAAGCAAAGTTAAAATCTACTTCTTCACACTTCCAATGCCATGACTAAGGTAGAGCACCTACCTACATGCCAGTTGCCTACATATATGCTTCTGCTCACATCATGATGCTTATAGCATGCAGAGCCCTAGATACATCAATTACTCCCAGCTCAGAAGTGTGTTAGAGGTCATTTTCAAGACGAAAATGTTAATGCTTCTTTTCACTCCAAAACCTGGAAATCTTCATCAGCTAGTTACTTGTGTATAGGCAGTTTACCTCCAGATGCAATCATTCTCCCTAATTTTAAAATCCAATTACACTCACAACCATTACACACCTTCATACCATTCCTAGAAATGGATGGGTTGTATCTTATTTGAACTAGGCTGAAGTTTTAACTGAAGAATTATAATATTACGCCATTTTTTCACTTTTAATGCATTACTACTAGGGAAAAAATAAGTTAGTTTTTAAAAAGTGAAATAGGACATTTACTATCTTAAACTGCATTTCAGAGTAAATTGGGTTTCTTCTACAGAATAAGCTCTGAGAATCTGTCCTGAGCAATTGATTTTTTTTTTTTTTTTACCATGAAAGGATTTGAGAATACCTTCAAGGGTACCTTGAATTGAGTATTTTAAAACTTCCCACTTTGTAGAGTTCATAGAAAGCTAGTACAAACATTCTTATTTTGTACAAGAGGAAATAAGATGCAGAGAATACGAATTCGAGAAACATGGCCCTGATAGAAATAAAAAAACAGTTCTATCCTCATTCTGCTCAGTAAGTCATTTTTACTTGAAAATCGTGATTGTTTCATGCAACCTTCCACCAGTTTTAGGTTTAAAGGTTTGTGTTTCCTTTGTCAAATTCCTAACTCTTGTAAACTGACAGAGTTTAATCTTATTTAGGTTCAGTACAATATTTATCTCTTACCAGTACTCAGCAAATGTTGGGTAAGGACGCATGATAGTTTCATCTTCAGAAAAAGCATTTTGATAGTTAAAAAACTGTATTTTAGAAATATTTTCTGTATACTTTATGAGAGTTTTCAGACTTTTTTCTGCCCTGCAACGCTTTGATCAAGCACAAGGCTTATATAAAATCTTACACAACAAGACAAAAGCAGACCTGTTCTGGTTAAGCCTGGTTTTGACACCTGGAGACACATTTACTTGCTCCTTCTTTCCCATCTCATGAAGTAGAATCAAAAGAGGCTTCAACCTGCACCGTTGAAAAACCACTGCCCTGTACTAAGCAAGCTATGTGTGGTTTAGATGCCTTAAACCATTCACTGCTTAGGGTATCATCCACCCAGTTAGAGGTTTCCAATAAGTGTCTACAAAAATTGTACATGTTTGTTGTCATATCAGATATCCATTCTCTTAACTGATCTATATGGCCAACTGTCTAGAATGCACATACGGTCACTATCCTCTGATAATTCCTAGTCATTGACACCATCTGGGAGAATATCAAATCACCATTATTTGTTCCATTTTGTTTTTCAGCAATGAGCTCATCAACAGGGAAGCTAACTGTCCAAGCATGTAAGTCTAGTGAGTTAATGTAAACAAGTTCAAATTCCATATCAGAAAGGATATCTTCAAATATTAGCTCATAGTTTCCCATCCATGTTCCACATTTTTGGGAAGAGGGAGTAAGAATTAGACAATAGATATAAAGGTGTCTTTTACCCCTAATACTCAACACTTTTTTTTTTCTAACTCTGAGCCTGATCTTTTAGTCATGTTTTAAGAAAAATGTTTTACATGCTGGAAATTTTTAGGCAATTTGAAGAAACTATATATTTCTGGTTTGCAATAAGTGGACTTGCTTTTCTAGTTTTTCTAAATTCTATGAAATGTTCTTTCTGCTAAGAAATAAAATGAGAAAGTAATGGATCCCTTATCTTTAACTGACCTGAACAATTAGCTTAATATACTCATCTCCATAGTGCAATGGTTCCACTCACTCATTTTGTATCACCATGGCCTTCATTTTGAATGATTTTTACCAAAGTGGCCATGAATTTGAATAAAAGTGTTTATGCTTTTCCCTCTATGTCTTGCAAACTTAGTAAATATTTGCATTCATTTATTTGACAACTTTTTTTTTAACATCTGCCAAGGACCAGAAACAGTGTCGGAAGCTAACAATGCCATTGTATAAGGCAAAATCTCTACCTTGAAATAAATTAGAGTTCAGAGATTGGGGTGATAGATAAACCAGGAAATGCTAAAATTGTATAAGTGTTATGACAGAGAAAGTTCACGGTACTATGAGAGTCAATAAAGGAGGCAGCTGACGAGTCTTGTGGGCTCAGAAAATGATCCCTGAAACAGGACAAAGGAGAAGACGTGAGTCAAATGAAAGGTGGGGCGAGTGTTCTAGACAGGCAGAGTAGTATGTAAAAATATCCTCAGGCAATCAAGAACATAGTCATTTCTTGTAACTGAAAAAAAGTCAATATATCCGGACTTGAAATATGGAGCTTAAAAATTTGAGGAAAGGGTGTGGTTAACAGTAATCAAGGGCCAGAACCATGCTGAAACATTTAACTTTATTTGGAGGGCAATGAGGAATCACTGAAAGATTCTATACATTTCAGAAAGATCACTCAGGCTACGGAGAATGGAGAATGGATTCGAGAGGCAAAACTGGAGGCAGGGAGAGGAAATGGTAGTCTAAAGTAAACTAGAGTAACTACAGAGGAATGGAGATTTCTAAAATGGCTGGCTGTATTTCGAGAGTAATTAATACCAGTAAAATGAACTTTCTTCTCGGATACCTAATTCCTTGAGACAAGAATAGAACATACTATATTTTCCTTATTGGCATCATGCTCAAAATATGCTTAATTCTTAGTAGGAAACCTAAGTAGTATAATAATCTTTGATCTAATGAAGATAATATACAAAAAAAAACCCAAACCTATTGCCATCAAGTCAATTCCTACTCATAGTGACCCTACAGGACAGAGTAGAACTGCCCCACAGGGTTTCCAAGAAGCAGCGGGTAGATTCAAACTGCCAACTGACACAAGCTCTTAACCACTGCACCACCAGGGTTCCTAAAGCTTATACAGCAAAAACCCAAATCTGTTGCCATTGAGTTGATTCCAACTCATAGTGATCCTATAGGACAGAGTAAAACTACCCCATAGGGTTTCCAAGGAACAGCCAGTGGATTCGAACTGCCAACATTTTGGTTAGCAGCTAAACACTTAACCACTGTGCCACCGGGGCTCCAAAGGATAATATAGTATAAATTTGGTTCCCCCCACTCCCAACCCCAACATCTGTAAAGATGAAGTTTATGTGGAAATAATGGACCAGGGACTGGTAATGGACATTAACCCTGCACATCTTAGGAACGAAGTCATCAGAAGACTAGATGGGGAGTGGATTTCGACAAATGAACAATTTACTTGTCTGACCAGGGGGAGCTGTTCTTCTGGTGATGACTTCATGTCAAGTTAGCACTGCAAGATCACCCAAAATGGAGAAACAATAATCTTAGTTTGAGCTCCCAGGATATCTGCATAATTGCTACTGCAACTCTTCAGGACTGATTTGACACTTTCTGGTGTGTCACCCTTTGCAATTTAACATAGCTTCAGTAGGAAGCATATATCCATATATATACATACAGAGGTGGGCAAAACATCAACACATCAGGAAATACAGGAAAGAGTATTCATACACTACATGCTTGTACAATGATAGATGTAAAAGTTATTGCTTTGCAACACTCCATTAAGTTCTTTGTGTCATATAAAATTCAGGGAGCCATTTCTTATAACTTAACGATCTCATTTCTTTCAGGTTGTGGTAAACGAGTTGTTCCATTAATTGTCAACAGAATAATGTCCGGTGACATTGCAGCCAAGTCTGCCTGGCCTTGGCAAGCTTCCCTTCAGCATAACAACGTACATCAGTGTGGAGCCAGCTTGATTAGTGATACGTGGCTCATTACTGCAGCACACTGCTTTAAGAAGTAAGTTACTGACCTTAAATTGGACCCCATTACTGGTAAAAATCACTGAGTTGTATCATGTTTTGAGTGATACAATCCCCAAATATTACTGAGGTAAAATAAGAAAAAAATTATTTCAGGATCTTTCCTAAAATGCAACTTGAATACTTACTGGGAAAGTTTGGTCAGAATAGAGACAGTAGTAGTCATTATCTTAGTGTTGGTTAATCAAGTCCTAAGAGTTTTAAATAAATGGCATAAGAAAGCAGAAATCATCCTAATGCAAAATAACTACTAACTTTAAAAATTAATCCCTTGTCAATCATCTCTACTTAAAATTAGTTCTGTTTCTGCCAAACATCTGTGCCAGTCACATGTTGATCATGAATAATATGCAAATTAATTGCAATCTTCAAAAGATGCAAGAAGTTGGTAACTGTAATAATAGAGAACCGCTCATATCAAATTTACAGCATTGACATAAGAAGATCTGGTGGATAAGAGCAGTCCACAACCAAAATGAGAAAATCACAAGGCTGATAAGGACAGGCACTTCAAAAACTATTTATTTGATTAAGAAAGATTTTTGGGCCACTCAATGTGGCCTCTATATCATATAATCATATAGCACCTCTTATTAATGGTGCACACTGGTCATGAAGAATACTGTGCTTTCATATTTTTTTTCCAAAAGAATAGTTAACAGTTGCTTCATTTTTTATTCATTTTGACTATAGCTGTAACATAAATTGTATTAAATCTAAGATGAAATTACTGTTTTTTTCATAATTTTTAGTTTTACTTTTCAAGATAATAACCAGTCAAATTATTTTATCACTATTATATTTAAAATTTTGCATTTCTTTCTAAGCAGATTCACTTGATGGCCTTTCTTCAGTACTATTTTTCATATTGATAACAAGGGCTTCCTAAGCATCTCTGTAAAGCAGGTGGCAGCCAGATTTAGTGGATAAAATATTGCCCCAGCCAGCAGGAGAGATGGATCTAATCTCTGTGACCTTGGGCAAGTTATTGAGCCTCCTGCATTAGGAGATGGATGGACATGATCTTATCAAGTTCCTTTTGAGCTCTAAAATTTTGACTTTTGTTACCACAGCAAACTCCATCTACTAAGGAGTCTAAATCAATATAGAAACTTGAATTCTTAAAGTTCGAAAACATGAGATCAAAAGTCCAAATACATTAAAAAGCACAGAAATCCCTGATTGAGGTGCCTCATTTCACACTGAATACCTCAAAGTTACAGGGAGCTTGTTATCTCAAAAGCAAGCAAATTTTGTGGTAAATCTGTTTTTTGCAAATATCCTTGTAACACTGAATATCAAATTTGCAACCTAATAACTTCCACCCACTGATATTTATTCTTTCATCTGGAACAACAGGGATCAAATTTATTTCATCATCTATGTCTTTTTATTCAAAGAGAATTGTTCCTTAGCTTCTCTTTTTCAAACCAAACACTATACAATGAGTAAGAATCTCCATACCGTATGTGAAGATAAACATCATTAGTTTATTGCCACAGCACCAGCTCCCAGATACCCTACCTACCATCTTGATTCTTCTCCTCTGAACGTTACTGATTTTTTGAGTGCCTCCCTTAAGGTGTATGCCAAGAACTAAGGACACTTCTCCAGCTATGACTAATGTCATACATGACCAAGTAAAATGGGAAGGCTTATGGGAAGAACAAAATAAATTGAATAAAAAGATAATATGTATTTTAGAACTAAACAACTCTACCCAAAGAGTGATGATTAAGAATTCTTGGGATACTTTTATGACTTGCCAAAGATATCTACCCTGTACCATGTTTTCTAGGCTTAGAAGATGATGGTAGAAATTAGGCTCAACAATTTAGCTGATGATACACAGCTAGAAGGAAAAACAGGTGTGTTGAGTGAAAAAAAAACAAAAAACACCACAAATATTAAAATGACCATAATTATGTTAATAAGATAGAACTAAATGATTAACTTCAGCAGGTATAAATGTAAGGCTCATATGAGTCCAAAAATCTAAGTGTTTCAGTACGAAAAGGGGAAATGTGCTTTAACATGTGAAAATTACTTAGAAAGTTTGCTGGAAGTGAGTTAACTATGAGTCAGTTGCCCCCAAAACTAATTTAGGATTTAGTTGCATTAAAAGAAATTTAGGGAGGCGGAGCCAAGATGACGGAATAGACAGATGCTTCGCGGAGCCCTCTTCACAACAAAGACTGGAAAAAACAAGTGAAACGAGTATATTTGTGACAAGCTGGGAGCCCTGAGCTTCAAAGGCAAGCTTAGACAAAGAACTAAGGGGCAGAGGAAGGAAGAGACTGTTCAGAAGTGGAGAAAAGTTGTTGGACATGAATCACGGGGAGCCCTCAGGCACCATTCCCGGAGCAGCGACAGTGGCAGCAGTGTAAGCGGTGGTGGCGGGGTGGTCCTAGCATTCAGCCGCAGTTTCCTCAGGAAGAAGCAGCCAGCCATACAGCCCACTCGCACTTCCAGAACCTGAGCAGAAGGGCGCTCTCAGCAAAAACTAAGTACTTGCATATATTTTACTGTGCCCCCACCAAAACCAACCCAGCTTCAGTGCCTGAATCCCTAGGCCTGAGAGAGACCCTGGTGAGCACGTGGAGCCATCCTCCCGGCCTTGGGGAAGGAAAAAATTTGCAACTGGGGGGAAAAGATAATTTGCTAGCTACATTAACTGGGGGAGCTCAGGACAGAAGCGGCTCCTGTCCAGGCATAAACCGTCCATGGACCTTGAGCACCTTTCTCTTCTGCATGGACCTGTGTGGGCCTATTTCGGGAGAATAGGCCCTTGTTGGCAAACTCCAACTGTTTCAGCAGTGCGGTGGAGAGATGGGTGTTTGATGTTGGACATTGCTTTGCTTATTAAACAAGGTCCTGACCTACCCACAACAGGGACCTAGGGACTGGTGGCTCCACTTGGGTCACCCAGCCACCCGCAACAGGGGCCCAGGGATAACTGGCACCTCCCAGTCCTTACAACAAAATCTTTGGGTGCCCATGGTCCCTCTGCGGAGCCCACCACCAGCACGCTCTAGGGAACAGAGACGCGTTTTCCTCAGAGACACTTGGGGGTCGGTTCTCAGTCCCCTGCCTTGTTCAGAGCGTGACCCCCTGCTGCAATCAGATACAGATATATACGCCAATCACCCCTGCCCCTCTAAGACTGTACAACAGAGCCTGTACCACACACTTGACATCAGCTACCTGGAAACATGAGCTGAATTCATACAAGAAAACTGAATGGACTCCTAGATTGATATACCTGATAACAGCTCTAGCCAGCTGGGGACAGGACACCAGAGCTCCAAAGGCGAAAATAATCAAGCTAGCTCACTCAAGCAACCCATAGGGGTATACCAAAACAAAACAAAGCAAGCAGCTACGACACAGTAAGCAAGCATAAACTAATACAATAACTTATAGATAGCTCGGAGACAACTGTCAATATCAAGTCACATAAAGAAACAGGCCATGATCACCTCAACAGGCTCTCAAAACAAAGAATCCAGAGATCTTCTAGATGAAAGTGCATTCCTGGAATTACCAGATGCAGAATACAAAACTTTAATATACAGAACCCTTCAAGACATCAGGAAGGAAACGAGGCAATACGCAGAACAAGCCAAGGAACACACAGATAAAGCAACTGAAGAAATTACAAAGATTATTCAGGAACATAATGAAAAGTTTAATAAGCTGGAAAAATCCATAGACAGACAGCAATCAGAAATTCAGAAGATTAACAATAAAATTACAGAATTAGATAACTCAGTAGAAAGTCAGAGGAGCAGAATTGAGCAAGTAGAAGCTAGAATTTCTGAACTCAAAGATAAATCACTTGGCACTAATATAATTGAAGAAAAATCAGATAAAAGAATTTTAAAAAATGAAGAAACCTTAAGAATCATGTGGAACTCTGCCAAGAGAAATAACCTATGAGTGGTTGGAGTACCAGAACAGGGAGGGATAACAGAAAATACAGAGAAAATAGTTGAGGCTTTGTTGGCAGAAAACTTCCCTGATATTGGGAAAGATGAGAAGATATCTATCCAAGATGCTCATCGAACTCCACATAAGGTAGATCTTAAAAGAAAGTCACCAAGACATATTATAATCAAGCTTGCCAAAACCAAAGGTAAGGAGACAATTATAAGAGCAGCGAGGGATAAAAGAAAAGTCACCTACAAGGGAGAGCCAATAAGAATAAGCTTGGAGTAAGTACTCAGCAGAAACCATGCAGGCAAGAAGGCAATGGGATGACATATTTAAAAAATTGCCTGCCAAGAATCATATATCCATCAAAACCATCTCTTAAATATGAAGGTGAAATTAAGACATTTCCAGATAAACACAAGTTGAGGGAATTCGTAAAAACCAAACCAAAACTACAAGAAATACTAAAGGGAGTTCTTTGGTTAGAAAATCAATAATATCAGGTAAGAACCCAAGACTAGAAACTAGGCAGAGCAACCAGAAGTCAACCCAGACAGGGAAATCTAAAAAAAAAAAAAAAACACAAAGCAAGTTAAAAAAAAAGCCCAACACAGGGTAACAGCGATGCTATTATATAAAAGAAGACAACATTAAAATAAAAAAGAGGGTCTAAGAAATGTAATCATACACCTTCCATATGGAGAGGAAAATACGGTAATACAAAGAAATAAAAGTTAGTTATAAATTTAGAAAAATAAGGGTAGATAATAAGGTAACCACAAAGGAGACAAGCTATCCTACTCATCAAAATAAAATACAAGGGAAAAATACAGACTCAGCAGAAACAAAATCAACAACAACAAATATGAGGAAAGAACAATATATAAAGAAAATCTACTCAGCACATGAAATCAAGTGGGAAAAAGAAGCTGTCAACACACAAAAAAAGACATCAAAATGATAGCACTAAATTCATACCTATCCATAATTTCCCCGAATGTAAATGGGCTAAATGAACCACTAAAGAGACAGAGAGTGGCAGAATGGATTAAAAAACAAGATCCATCTATATGCTGCCTACAAGAGACACACCTTAGACTTAGAGACACAAACAAACTAAAATTCAAAGGATGAAAAAAATATATCAAGCAAACAACAATCAAAAAAGAGCAGGAGTGGCACTATAAATTTCTGACAAAATAGACTTTAAAGTTAAATCCATCAGAAAAGATAAGGAAGGACACTATAGAATGATTAAAGGGACAATACACCAAGAAGATATAACCATAGTAAATATTTATGCACCCAATGACAAGGCTGCAAGATACATAAAATAAACTCCAACAGCATTGAAAAGTGAGATAGCTCCACAATAATAGTAGGAGACTTCAACACACCACTTTGGGTGAAGGACAGGACATCCAGAAAGAAGCTCAATAAAGACACGGAAGATGTAAATGCCACAATCAACCAACTTGACCTCGTAGACATATACACGACACTCCACCCAACAGCAACCAACTATACTTTCTTTTCTAGTGCACCTGGAACATTCTCTAGAATAGACCACATATTAGGTCATAAAGCAAGCCTTAGCAGAATCCAAGACATTGAAATATTACAAAGCATCTTCTCTGACCATAAGGCCATAAAAGTGGAAATCAATAACAGAAAAAGCAGGGAAGAGAAATCAAACACTTGGAAACTGAACAATACCCTGCTCAAAAAAGATTGGACTATAGAAGACATTAAGGATGGAATAAAGAAATTCTTAGAAACCTTTGGGAAACAGCAAAAGCAGTGCTCAGACGCCAATTTATATCAATAAATTCACACACCCAAAAAGAAGAAAGGGCCAAAATCAAAGAACTCTCCCTACAACTTGAACAAATAGGAAGAGAGCAACAAAAGAAACCCACAGGTACCAGAAGAAAACAAATAATAAAAATTAGAGCTGAACTAAATGAAAAACAGAAAAATGACTGAAAGAATTAACAAGACCAAAAGCTGTTTTTTTGAAAAACTCAACAAAATTGATAAACCATTGGCCAAACTGACAAAAGAAAAACAGGAGAGGAAGCCAATAACCCGAATAAGAAATGAGAAGGGCGATATTACAACAGACCCGACTGAAATTAAAAGAATCATATGAGATTGCTATGAAAAACTATACTCAAACAAATTTGAAAACCTAGAGGAAACAGCTGAATTCCTAGAAACATACTACCTACCTAAACTAACACAAACAGAGGTAGAACAACTAAATAGACCCATAACAAAAGAAGAGATTGAAAAGGTAATCAAAAAACTCCCCCCCAAAAAAGCCCTGGTCCGGACGGCTTCACTGCAGAGTTCTACCAAACTTTCAGAGAAGAGTTAACACCACTACTACTAAAGGTATTTCAGAGCATAGAAAAGGATGGAATACTTCCAAATTCATTGATGAAGCCACTATATCCCTGATACCAAAACCAGGTAAAGACACCACAAGAAAAGAAAATTATAGACCCATATTCCTCATGAATGCAGATGCAAAAATCCTGAACAAAATTCTAGCCATTAGAATTCAACAACATATCAAAAAGATACTTCACCATGGCCAAGTGGGATTCACAGCAGCTATGCAGGGATGGTTCAACATTAGAAAAACAATCCACCACATAAATAAAACAAAAGACAAGAATCACATGATTTTATCAATTGATGCAGAAAAGGCATTTGACAAAGTTCAACACTCATTCATGATAAAAACTCTCAGCAAAATAGGAATAGAAGGAAAATTTCTCAACATAATAGAGGGCATTTATACAAAGCCAACAGCCAACATCACCCTAAATAGAGAGAGCTTGAAAACATTCCCATCACGATTGGGAACCAGACAAGGATGCCCTTTATCACCACACTTATTCAACATTGTGCTGGAAGTCCTAGCCAGAGCAATTAGGCTAGATAAAGAAATAAAGGGCATCCAGATTGGCAAGGAAGAAGTGAAAGTATCTCTATTTGCAGGTGACATGATCTTATACACAGAAAACCCTAAGGAAGCCTCCAGAAAACTACTGAAACTAATAGAAGAGTTCAGCAGAGTATCAGGATACAAGATAAACATACAAAAATCAGTTGGATTCCCTACCCAGTGCCCAGCAACCCTGTGCCATCAAGTCGATTCCATCTCATAGCCCTCTACACCAACAAAAAGAACATCGAAGAGGAAATGACCAAATCAATGCCATTTACTGTAGCCCCCAAGAAGATAAAATCTTTAGGAATGAGTCTTACCAGAGATGTAAAAGACTTATACAAAGAAAACTACAATACACTTCTGCAAGAAACCAAAAGAGACTTACATAAGTAGAAAAATATACCTTGCTCATGGATAGGAAGACTTAACATTATAAAAATGTGTATTCTACCAAAAGCAATCTATACATTTAATGTAATTCCGATCCAAATCCCAACGACATTCTTCAATGAGATGGAGAAACAAATCACCAACTTCATATGGAAGGGAAAGAGGCCCCAGATAAATAAGGTATTACTGAAAAAGAAGAACAAAGTAGGAGGCCTTACTTTACCTGATTTTAGAACCTATTTTACCGCCACAGTAGTCAAAACAGCCTGGTGCTGGTACAACAACAGATACATGGACCAATGGAACAGAATTGAGAATCCAGACATAAATCCATCCACATATGAGCAGCTGACATTTGACAAAGGCCCCAAAACAGTTAAATGGGGAAAAGACAGTCTTTTTAACAAATGGTGCTGGCATAACTGGATATCCATCTGCAAAAAAATGAAACAAGACCCATACCTCACTCCATGCACAAAAACTAACTCAAAATGGGTCAAAGACCTAAATATAAAATCTAAAATGATAAAGATCATGGAAGAAAAAATAGGGACAACGTTAGGAGCCCTAATACATGGCATAAACAGTTTAGAAAACATTATAAATAACATAGAAGAAAAACTAGATAACTGGGAGCTCCTAAAAATCAAACACTTATGCTCATCCAAAGACTTTTTTTAGCTATGACATTTCCGATCAGCCCCGATCTCTAAAATGTACATGATACTGCAAAAACTCAACTGCAAAAAGACAAATAACCCAGTTAAAAAATGGGCAAAAGATATGAATAGACACTTCACTAAAGAAGACATTCAGGTAGCTAAGATATATAAGGAAATGTTCACGATCATTAGCCATTAGAGAAATGCATATCAAAACTACAATGAGATTTTATCTCACCCAACAAGGCTGGCATTAATCCAAAAAACACAAAATAATAAATATTGGAGAGGCTGTGGAGAGATTGGAACACTTCTACACTGCTGGTGGGAATGTCAAATGGTACAACCACTTTGGAAATAGATTTGGCGCTTCCTTAAAAGAACTACCATACAATCCAGCAATCCCACTCCTTGGAATATATCCTAGAGAAATAAGAGCCTTTATACAAACAGATATATGCACACCCATGTTTATTGCAGCACTGTTTACAATAGCAAAAACATGGAAGCAACCAAGGTGCCCATCAAAGGATGAATGGATAAATAAATTACGGTGTATTCACACAATGGAATACTACACATCGATAAAGAACAGTGAGGAATCTGTGAAACATTTCATAACATGGAGGAAACTGGAAGGCATTATGCTGAGTGAAATTAGTTGCAAAAGGACAAATATTGTATAAGACCACTATTATAAGAACTTGAGAAATAGTTTAAACCGAGAAGAAAACATTCTTTTGTGGTTATGAGAGGGGGGACGGAGGATGGGTGGGAGAGATGCATCCACTAATTAGATAGCAGATTAGAACTACTTTAGGTGAAGGGAAAGACAACACACAGTACAGGGGAGGTCAGCACAATTAGACTAAACCAAAAGCAAAGACGTTTCCTGAATAAACTGAATGCTTTGAAGGCCAGCGTAGCAGGCACATGGGTCTGGGGACCATGGTTTCAGGGGACATCTAAGTCAATTGGCATAATAAAATCTATTAAGAAAACATTCTGCATCCCACTTTGAAGAGTGGCATCTGGGGTCTTAAATGCCAGCAAGCAGCCATCTAAAAAAAGCATCAATTGGTCTTAACCCACCTGGATCAAAGGAGAATGAAGAACACCAAGGACA
This sequence comes from Loxodonta africana, assembly GCF_030014295.1. Taxonomy (NCBI): domain Eukaryota; kingdom Metazoa; phylum Chordata; class Mammalia; order Proboscidea; family Elephantidae; genus Loxodonta; species Loxodonta africana. Next base: position 88,731,435 of record NC_087346.1, read on the forward strand.
CAAGGTGATTACGAGCCCAAGAGATAGAAAGGACCACATGAACCAGAGACTACATCATCCTGAGACCAGAAGAACTAGATAGTGCCCAGCTACAACTGATGACTGCCCTGACAGGGAACACAACAGAGAACCCCTGAGGGAGCAGGAGAGCAGTGGGATGCATACCCCAAATTCTCATTAGACCAGGCTTAATGGTCTGACTGAGACTGGATGGACCCCAGTGGTCATGGCCCCCAGACCTGTTGCCCCAGGACAGGAACCATTCCCGAAGCCAACTCTTCAGACATGGATTGGACTGGACAATGTGTTGGAGAGGGATGCTGGTGAGGAGTGAGCTTCTTGGATCAGGTGGACACTTGGGACTATGTTGGCATCCTCTGCCTGGAGGGGAGATGAGAGTGTGGAGGGGGTTAGAAGCTGGCAAAAAGGACACAAAAACAGGGAGTGGAGGGAGAGAGCGGGCTGTCTCATTAGGGGGAGTGTAATTGGGAGTGTGTATAGCAAGGTATGTATGGGTTTTTGTGTGAGAGACTGACTTGATTTGTGAACTTTCACTTAAAGCACAATAAAAATTATTGGAAAAAAAAAAAAAAGAAATGTAGAACCCAGTATAAATAAGATGTTAGACTCTGTGTTGGTCAGATCCTACCTGGGGTAATGCATTCTGTCCTGGTCAACACACTGAAAGGGAATGTGACAGAATGAAATGCTCTTAGAGGGTCTTAGATAGCAAAGAAAGATGACAGTATATACCTTGAGTTTATCACTTAAAGTGTGGCCCACAGACCAGCAGCATTCACATCACTAGGGAGTTTGTTAGAAGTGCAAGAATCTCAAGCCCTATCCCAGACCTTCTAAATCAGGAGCTGCATTTTATAAGATCCCCAGGTTATTTGTATATACATTAAGGTTTGGCAAATACTGCCCTACGAGACAAAAATTTTATCCTGAGAAATCTGTAGCAGAGATAATAGTTGTATTCATATATATGAAGTACTTTTATGTGGAACAGAACTAGGAAGTCAAATTTATACTGAATTGAAGGAAGAACTTGCGAACAGAACTGCTGAAAGATGAAAGAGGCTCCAAGAAGAAGAAATGTATGCTAAGGCCAAGAGGATGCCACCATCTGCAGAATAGTTCAAGCATGGACAGTAATCACCTGACGGTGTTCTTATAACAACAACTATCAATATTTACTAGGCAGTACGTTACAGGAAACCTTGATAGTGTAGTAGTTAAGAATTGAGCTGCTAACCAAAAGGTCAGCAGTTCAAATCCACCTGGTCCTCCTTGGAAACCCTATGGGGCAGTTCTGCTCTGTCCTATAGGGTCACTATGAGTTAGAACCACAGCAGTAGGTTTGGTATTTTTTGGTTTAGTATGTTACAAGGAGCCCTGGTGGCACAGTGTTTAAGAGCTCAGCTGCTAACCAAAAGGTTGGTAGTTTGAATCCACCAGCCATTCTTGGAAACCCTATAGGGCTGTTCTACTTTTTCCTATAGGGTCGCTACGAGTCAGAATCATCTTGATGGCAACAGATTTGGGTTTTGGTTTAGTATATTACAAATATTTGGTTAAGTGCTTAAAGATTTGTTCTATGTAATTCTTGCATCCACCCTGCTCGGTAAGTCCTATTTTAACTGAGGGGGACAAGAAAATTTAAGTAACTTGCTCAAGGTCACGATGTTAGGACATGGTAGAGATGAAAACAAGCATAGTCTTCTCCATGTCAAATCATATCTCTCAGTCTTTCAAATCCCACTATATCAGTGAGAGGGCTAGATGACTTTTTATGACTCTTCCTACCACGATATTCTTTCATGTTTCGTTATTGCAGCCTAATATTAGGTTAACACTTTAAGAAACTCCATGACATGATTAATTATTTTTCAGCTAATAATATACATAATTCCATGATACTTTTTATACACAAAGGAAACCGTGGTGGTATAGTGTGGTTAAGAGCTACAGCTACTAATCAGAAGGTTGGCAGTTCGAATCCATCAGCTGCTTCTTGGAAATACTGTGGGGCAGTTATACTCTGTCTTTTAAGGTCACTATAAGTCAAAATCAACTTGACAGCAAGAGTTTTTATATAAATGACTACCAGACCACTTTGAATTTGTGTAATTTATTTTGGGAACTAAATGACTATTTTATATTTATCACCATGAAATTTCATCTATTTGATTTGGGTCCAGGCTGAAAGTTTAAAAAGTTTATTCTTATTCTTGACTTAGCTTTTCATATTAGGTATCTCTTTTAGGCTTTGACATCAAGAAACATAAACACAAGCTGTACTAAACAGTCAGGCCATTTTTGTTTGAAAGTTCTAGAATGATCATTCTCAGTTGAGTAAACACAATTCAAGGTCTGGCCTTCGTATTTCTAGCTCAAAAAACCTGATTTATGTTAATTTCACCTACACACAATTAAGTAGAGGGAACAGCTTTTCACAAATAAAAATCACAAGATACTTATTTACAAACCAGTATTTTTGCTATATGAACAACTGTATTCACAGAACAATTTTTATTTAGCTTTTTCATTACAGTCTTTTTGCACATCAAAATGGTGTATCGAAAAAATGTAGTTACCTTGGAAGTAAAAAATAATAATAATCCCAGCATAATTAAAATGGTCAAATTAGACTTAACTCCCACTGATATGCTTAAATGTTTCTTTCTAGGACTAAAACTGTCATGGGGTGCCTTCAAGATGATTCCGATGCATACTTACCCTATGTGACAGAGTAGAATTGACCCACAGGTTTTTTTGGGTATAATCTTTATAGGGAGGCTTGGTGGTACAGTGGTTATAAGCTTGGCTGCTAACTAAGAGGTTGGCAGGTCCAATCCACCAGCTGCTCCTTGGATAACCCTATGAGGAAGTTCTACTCTGTCCTACCAGGTCGCTATGAGTTGGAAGCGACTCGATGGCAATGAGTTTGGGTTTGATTTGGTTTTAATCTTTATAGAAATAGATTGTCAGGTCTTTCTCCCACAGAGCTGTTGAGTGGATTTGAATTGTCAACCTTTCATTTAGCAGACAAGCGCTTAACCATTAGTGCTACCAGGGCTCCTAAGCTACCCAATAAGAAATAAGTAGGCTTAGAAACAAGTACCTATGGGCAGAATCTCTCTCTTTGCTTATCTCTGATGTATCGTGCTAGTTCAATTAGGTACTTAAGGATTTTAATATTGCTACTGATAGGTTTTGATGGGAGACAGTGTCCTACAAAGAGAAAAGCAGAGAGAACCAGGCAGACATGTGAAACAAGGCAAATAATTTAACCCATTAGGCCTTACTTTCCTCAAGTATAAAGCAAAGGCTATATTACTACATGATCTTTCTGATCCCTAAAAAAAAAAAAAATACCTTAATCCACCAGTTACTCAACCCCACAAACTACAAGTTACCTATACTTCATCATTTCTCATAGGACTACTACAATAGTCTTCTGACAGCTTTTACCACATCCTCTTGCCCTCCAACAATCTATTCTCCAGAAAAAGCCAATGTGATTTTTTTTTTAATGTAGATGAGACTATACTACTCCCTGGCTTAAAATCATCCAGTGGATTTCTATATCATTTAGAATAAAATCTAGACCTATCAGACAGTAAAAATCTGGTCTCTGTTTGATGAGGTTGTTACTTCTCCAACTTCCTCCCCCATCATTCTTCCCTGTATGTCCTGAATTACAGCCCATCTGGTCTACATTCTTGGGAAGATTGCCTAGTAACTTTTCTCTCCAATTTTCTCACAGCTGATTCTTTACCAACCATGTCTCAGTCTAAATGTCATGTCTTCAAAAGAGCTTTCCCTAACCATCTAGTCACTCTACTCCATCTGATTATGCTCAGAACATAGGTATCCAATAAATATTTGCTGAAGGGATGAATAAATGAATACTTTATGCATAGCTCGCATCATTATCTGAAGTTATTTATGTATTTGTTCATTGGTTTCGTCTTTTTTCTTCATTAGACTCTAATAATTCTATGAGCAGGGACCTTATCTTTCTTGTTTATCACTTTATCCCCAGCACTTCAAATAATGCCCCACCCATACGTGTTCAATATATATTTGCTAAAGGGATGAATGAATGATATTTTATGTGCCTTCCAGTTCTAAAATTCTAATATTCTGTTTTGGATTTCAGCTCTAAGATGTTGTTTGTATACATTTTAATTCTCAAACAGTAGCAATAGATTATATTTAAAAGGTCAAAGAAAATTTTCATCGTAGCCAAATAGTCCCGGGATGATATTTTCTCATTTCCTAGCCTAAATACAATTAATGTAGTGCAGTTCACATATTCTGTTAATTTCTAATCCTTTCTAGTAATGTAAAGCCACGTCAATGGACTGTTAGCTTTGGAACAACAATCAACCCTCCCTTAATGAAAAGAAATATCAAAAGAATCATTGTCCATGAGAGATACCACTCCCCAGCAAAAGAATATGACATTGCTGTTGTAGAGTTCTCTCCCAGAGTCACCTTGACTGATGACGTACGCCCAATTTGTTTGCCAGAAGCCTCTGCATCCTTTCAACCAAATTCAACTGTCTACGTCACAGGATTTGGAGAACTTTTCTATGGCGGTGGGTATCTCAAAAAAGATCACAAAGCAATAAGCCTTACTTAGAGCAATGCAGTTTAATCTGCATCAATATTATTCTGCCAGGATGGGCTTCAAGACAGATATAAAAGAAGCAGATGTTCCCTCAGCAGCATTAAAATCTATCCCTATGTGATATTCTGTATGTAATGCCAGCTGTGCATCGGTATGTTGGCACCCTCATGATCACCTTCACCTCAGGGTCCTTGTTAGTATCTCCCCTCTCCACATGAGCCCCCTGTCCCTAACAACCCTTTTCATTTCCTCCTCCCCTTAGCTTTGATCAATAACTCATTTTCACTTTCCTAAATCACCTCACAAATTTTTCTTTTGCTCAGGTACAAACTCCAGTTGCAGCAAAATGTGCTTCAGAACTAAAAAGGTTAATTTAAGGGTGATCAGGAATAGGAATACTGTGTAAATTGCCTCTGATTACAAAGCTTTCATCAAAAAAAAAAAAAAAACTCCACTGCAGTCCAGTCAATTCCAATTCATAGTAACCCTACAGGACAGAGTAGAACTGCCCCATAGAGTTTCCAAGGCTGTAATCTTTAGGAAGCAAGCTGCCACATCTTTCTCCCATGGAGCAGCTGGTGGGTTCAAACCACCAACCTTTTGATTAAGCTGAGCTTAACCACTGTGGCACCAGGGCTTCTCTAAAGCTTACACACCAAAAAACCAAACCTTTGTTGCCATCGAGTCAGTTCCAACTAAGAGTGACCTTACAGGACAGAGTAGAACTATCCCATAGGGTTTCCAAGGAATGGCAGGTGAATTCAAACTGTCGATTTTTTGGTTAGCACCCAAGCTCTTAACCACTGCACCACCAGGGCTCCTAAAGCTTACATTAAAAAAAAAAAAAAAATTGCCATCAGTCGATTCCAACTCATAGTGAGCCCTCTCTAAATTGATTTAACTTGTTATACTAACTTAGTCTGCTAAGAAATGACGATGATTTGATTTTTGAACACTTTTGGGCATACAAAGTCAGGTACATTCTGGATCCTATAATCTGGTCCAGGTACCTATATGTAACAATAGATTGAGGGATTCTTTAATGCTGGGCTTGAGAAGATGCAAAAGAGCTTTTTGAGAATGGCAAACTCCATTTACAGAACTCTATACAATTTATTTATATACAACAAACTATTAAAACTAAACTTTTAATTCTCAGTTTCTACTAAGAAACTAGGAATAACTTTTCACCAATGTGGCTGGCAATAGGCTTTGTGGTCTGAATTATCACTGGATGTCCCATGTGATCTTATTCCATATTAAACAAGCTAAGATACCGATTTCTTTTTTTAGGGTCATGTTACCAGTCACGTAAAATATTAACCATCGCATACGAATTCCAGGTGTGGCTGAGTAAAGCTGTAAGCCTGACACCACAATGCCTGCCCTGCTGCTGATAGGTCTTCCCTTAAGACAGGGTTTGTGTTCTCTGCTGCATAACGATGAAAGGGGCGTCTCAAATCCCCTTTGGCTTGATGGGAAGAATGAATTTCTACCAGGAGTTTGAGGCTGCCATAATATTTTGTGAGAAACGGCAGAATCTAACTGACATTTATAGAACACTCCACCCGACAACAGAAAACATATTTTTCAAACACCTATGGAACACTCGCCTAGACCTCACCCGGGTCCATAAAACAAACCTCAACAAATTTAGAAGAATTGAAATCATATAGAATATGTTCTCTAATCATACAGAATTGAATTAAAAATCAGCAATGGAAAGACAACAGGAAAGTCTCCAAATACTTAGAAATTAAACAACATCTTTTTAAATCTATAAGTCAAAGAAGTCTCAAAGAAAAAAACTTTTAAATATGTAGAACTAAATTAAGATGAAGAACAATATATCAATATACTGAGATGGAGTGACAGCAGCACAGGAAGAAAATGTAGGGCACTAAATGCATACATTAGAAAAGAAGTCTCAAATCAATGATCTAAGTTCCTCCTGCAATAAATTAGAAGAGCAAAATAGACTCAAAGCAAGCAGAAGGGAAGAAATAATAAACAGTGGAGATGAATGAACATATAAGTCTGGTTCTCTAAAAAAAAAAATCAGTAGTTGGTGAGACATGCTACTGAGCGTTCCCATAGTAGTTGAGAAAATATTCGGGGATGTCCAGACGTTCTGGGCTACACTTTTTATGACTTGGAATCAGTTTTAACCATCTTGTTTTCTGAAAAAGTTATGAATTTACATTGTCACCTGCAATATGTAGATTGTTGGTTTTACCACACCCTTCCCAGCACTGGACATAACTGGTTTTTTAATTGATAATGTAGTTGGCTATACATATTTTTTTTCAAAGAACTGAGTGACTTGAAAATTCCTTAGAGCATTTGAGTTTCACACACATTTTCTGAACACTTTTTAAAAATGTGAGCAAATATTTCTCCAGAAATAAATCCTGTGTCGGCATTCTAAAGAAATTGGTATCTGTGTTACTGTTCTATTTCTGTGTAATGAATTACCACAAATTTAGCAGCTTCAAACAGCACTCATTTATTATCTCACAGTTTCTGTTGGTCGGCAGTATCGATATGGCTTAGCTAGTTCCTGTTCTCAGAATCTCACAAAACTGCAATCAACATGTTGGACAGCGTTATACATGGTTTCTTGCAGCTGTAAAATGCATGAGGGCTTGCTTCTTCAACACTAGTAGGAATATGTTTCTGAACTCAAGGGAGGCCTAAGCCCTTTTTAAAGTCAAACTGATTACAGACCTTAATTACATCTGTAAATCCCCTCACCTGTGCCATATAACATACCCTAATCAAGGAAAGCCAGATTGAAATTCATAAGTGATGCTGTGTGCAAACAGTCATATCCATCATACCCATAGATCCTTGGAGCTAGGGGTTCACATCAAAACCATGGAGTCCATCTTAGAATTCCATCTACCACAGTGTCACCTTTTCCCAGCTATTTTAACATTATGGCTTGGTATAATGAATCAATGTTTGTGCCCTTCTGAGTTTTCCACTTTAAGCGATGGTCTACCTACCACATTATTGGTTTTAGACTGAGAATCTAGTTTACAATCTGGAGCCCCAAGTTTATAATACATAAGAAGTAAAGTCATTGCCTTTAAATGGCATTATGTATGTGAAAGCTCCTCATAACACATAGAAGATAAAATAAGTGCATACAGTATTATAGTTATTTTATCAAGCCAAGGAAGAAAACTATCTAGGTATGCAAAGTTTCTGGGAATAATCTGGAATCCACAAATACAAACTTCAGAAAAATAAAAAAAAGCAAATGAAATGCCTTTCTCAATAAAATAAGCCAACTGTTTTAAAGAAAATGTTTTCCATGGGAAAAAAAATTCAAATTATTTTCTTCTTTGTAGAGGTGTTTATAAAAATGTGATAAGAACAATAATTTTTATTTCAATGTGCCAGATTTAACCAGAATTTTCTTCTTTAAAGACTGCTTATATTAGCCTCACTCTGTATCATATAGATAAAGAAAAAAAAAAATTTTTCAATACTAAATTTATTTTGTTTTCCCTGAAGGGGGGCCCCAAAATGATCTCCGAGAAGCCAAATTGAAAATCATAAGTGATGCTGTGTGCAAGCAACCACATGTGTACGGGAGTGACATAAAATTTGGAATGTTTTGTGCTGGATATTTGGAAGGAATTTATGATGCCTGCAGGGTAGGTTGGGAAGAAATTATTTTGATATTATTAAGTTAAAAATTTTTATCTGTTCAGGAAATAATCTATATTCTTTATATTAGTATAAACTACAGATATAATGTCAATTCGCAAAATATCTAAGTGAATATTTTAAATGTTTTAAGTAAAATTAAATAAGCAAAGAGTGCCTTTGATGCTCTCAAACTAACCAACAAAACTAAAATATCTTAATAACCAGAAATACAAAGATTAATTAGGCAAGTCTCTTTCCTCAAGGGCTTGTATTCTAGCAAGGAAGCAATCATATACAATGAACTGTGATGAAAGGTTATAACTTATATAATGGAGAGAAAATATTTTTTCCTCAAAGGGAACAAATTTGGAACAACTCTCAAAGAGATGATATTTAAATGAGGCCTTCAAGGATAACAGCATTTATCTTTTTAGAGAATCATAAAAGAAAGTTTTAGAAAAGAGAAGCAGCGTAGCCAAAATTATGAAATTACAATTCACATTTGAGGGAACTTCAAGTAATCTGTTGTGTCTCAAGTATAAGGCACATGGGAGGTGAGAGAACTGGTTAATGCTGAGGAAGGGGGTGCCCCATCTGTCGTTCCCGACAGAAGTATAAAGTGCGTTCTTCCCTGGAGGAACCTGCTTTTTAACTTGAGATTTTTGAAAACTCTAAGGTGGTGACTGTAACAGTGAAGTGATGGGAATGGCATTGATATCAGGCAACAGAAAGCCCTGCCCAGACTCCCACAAATTATACAACATGGACAACCACTATCAGAAAAGGAGCATGGAGTTTTGTAGCACAATCGGCTGTACAAGCCCAGGAGAATGTGTTATACGTTTAGCTTTAGCTGCCAAGAGCATGTAAGGAGCAGGGCTTCAACCAGTTCATTTCAGTTCAAGCCCTGCTGAAAATTTGCATTTCTACCCCAGATATACTGAATCGAGTCTACATTTTAACAAGATCTCTAAGCAATGCTTATGTATATATTCTTATGTATATATCCTTATATATAAGAATTACCTGGGGACCTTGCTCCACCTTGGGAGTCTTCCTCCAATCCCGATGCCTCCTTCTTCTTTATATAATCCAGCTTCTCAGAATATTTGCTCAGCATACAGACTGAAAAAGTATGGTGAAAGGATAACAACCCTGACGCACACCTTCCCTGATTTTAAACCACAAAGTATCCCCTTGTTCTGTTCAAACGGCTGCCCCTTGGTCTATGTACAGGCTCCTCAAGAGTACAATTAAATGTTCTGAGATTCTCATTCTTCAAAATGTTATCCATAATTTGTTATGATCCACACAGTCAAATGCCTTTGCATAGTCAATAAAACACAGGTAAACATCTTTCTGATATTCTCTGCTTTCAGCCAAGATCCATCTGATATCAGCAATGATATCCCTCATTCTACATCCTCTTCTGAATCTAGCTTGAATTTCTGGCAGTTCCTGTCAATGTACTGCTGCAACCATTTTTGAATTATCTTCAGTAAAATTTTATTCGTGTGTGATAGTAACGATATTGTGCGATAAATTCTGCATTCTGCTGGGTCACCTTTCTTTAAAATGGGCACAAATATGGATCTCTTTCAGTCAGTTGACCAGGTAGCTGTCTTTGAAATTTCATGGCATAGACAAGTGAGTGCTTCCAGCATTGCATCCATTTGTTGAAACATCTCAACTGGTATTCCATTAATTCCTGGAGATTTGTTTTTCACCAATACCTTCAGTGAAGCTTGGACTTCTTCCTTCCATACCATTGTGCTCAATACCATTCACCAAGGCCATTGGTTCTTGATCATATGCTATCTCTTGAGATGGTTGACATCAACCAGTTCTTTTTGGTACAGTTACTCTGTGTATTCCTTCCATCTTCTTTTGATGCTTCTGTATCCTTCGATATTTTGCCCATAAAATCCTTCAATATTGCAACTTGAGGCTTGAATTGTCACTTCAGTTCTTTCAACTTGAGAAATGCCTAGTGTATTCTTCTCTTTTTGTTTTCTAACTCCAGGTCTGTGTACATTTCATTACAATATTTTACTTTGTCTTCTCGAGCCACCGTTTGAAATCTTCTGCTCTTTTACTTCATCATTTCTTCCATTTGCTTTAGCTACTCTACATTCAAGAGCAAGTTTCAGAGTCTCTTCTAACATTTTGTTTTGGACTTTTCTTTCTTTCCTGTTTTTTTAATGACCTTTTGCTTTCTTGTTGTATGATGTCCTCGATGTCACCCCACAACTCGTCTGGTCTCAGTAGTTAGTGTTCAATGCATCAAAACTATCCTTTAGATGGTCTCTGAATTTAGGTGAGATGTATTCAAGGTTGTACTTTGTCCTCATAGTCTTTTTTTAATTTTCTTCAGCTTCAATTTGAACTTGCATATGAGCAAAAGATGGTCTGTTCCATAGTTGGCTCACAGCCTCATTCTGACTGATGATGTTGAGCTTTTCCAGCTTCTCTTTCCACAGATGTAGTCAATTTGATTCCTGTGTATTTCATCGGCCAGGTCCACAGGTCACCATTTCTGTTGTTAAAAAAAGGCATTTTCCAATGAATAGGTCATTGGTCTTGCTAAAATTCTATCATGTGATCTCTGGTGTCCTTTCTATCTATCACCAAGGCCATATTTTCCAACTACCGATCCTTCTTTGTTTCCAACTTTTGCATTCCAATCACCAGTAATTATCAGTGCATCTGGATTGCATGTTTGATTAATTTCAGACTGCAGAAGTTGGTAAAAATCTTCAATTTTTTTTTCATCTTTGGCATTACTGTGTAAATTTGAATAGTAGTCATATTAATTGGTCTTCCTTGTATCATCCTATCAATGATAGTGCCGTACGTACTTCAGGAGAGATCTTGAAATGCTCTTTTTGATGATGAATGTGATGCCATTTTTCTTTAATCTATCATTCCCGGCATAGTAGACCATACAATTGTCTGATTCAAAATGGCCAATACCAGTTCATTCCAGTTCACTAATGCCTGGGATATCGATCTTTATGCGCTCCATTTCATTTTTGATGAGTTCCAAGTTTCCTAGATTCATACTTCTTACATTCCACATTCCAGTTATTAATGAGTATTTTCAGTTGTTTCTTCTCATTTTGAGTTGTGCCACATCAGCAAATGACGGTCCCAAATTCTTTACTCCATTCACATCAGTAATGTTGACTCTTCTTTAAGGAGGCAGCTCTTCTCCCATCATATTTTGAGTGCCTTCCAACCTGAAGAGCTCATCTTCTGGCACTATATCAGACAATATCCTGCTGCTATCCATAAGGTTTTCAAGGGCCAATTTTTTTTTTTTTTTTTATGGCCAGGTCTCTTCCTAGTCTGTCTTAATCCAGAAGCTCTGCTGAAATCTGTCCACCGTGGGTGACCCTGCTGGTATTTGCAATACCAGTGGCATAGCTTCCAGCATCACAGCAACACATAAGCCACCACAGTATGACAAACTAACAGATGGATGGTGGTGATTCCCCTTCTGTTTCTAGTTCAGTCAAGAGTTTGAGGAAAGAAAATACCTACAGGTAGCTCCCTCACTAACAGGATTGCATTTGACATAATTTCAGGAAACAGTAAGTTCATTTTTTATCAACTTGTAGAAAACAAAACAAAAAAAAAACTATTTTGTTTTCTACTTTGTTTCTGGAAGACTCATAATTTAAACATAAAGTGTAGTAAATTAGTTCAAACTTGTCCCTAGTCATTATTTTGCTCATTTTAAGTCTCTTTACTTACTCAAAAGATGTTAAGTGTCTTACTTTGTGCCATGTACTCTGACGAGTGCTAGAGATAAAATCATGAGCAAAAACATGATTTCATGGAACTTATTTTCTAGTGGGCAAGACATATATTAATCAAATATTTATACCAATCGAGAAAAACAGAAAAAGACTACTTGGAATAAAAAAAATCATGGTTCTATAAGTATATATGTGTGATGAACATAACTAGCAGGGACGAAGTTGGGGTGGGGCAGTGGCTGAAGGTGAATGAGAACTTAAAACAAGAGTAGGACTTAACCAGGAGATAGGGGGCAGGGGGACGTTGCCCAAAAAGAAATATCAAATGTGAAGGTCCTATGATGCATGGAGCATGGAGAAATCTGGGGACTGAAAGAAGACCATGTGGTGGCAGATAGAATGTAAGAAATCCAATGGTACAGGCAGGAGAGTTTGTGAAAGGCCAGGCTATTGCCTAATTATTTTGCCTTTTATCCTAAGAGCAATGGAAAGCCACCAAAAAGTTTTAATCAAGGAATTTGTATTAAATTAGTTAATATGTATAAAGCTGTCAAAACACTGCCTGGCTTACAGTGAGCACCATAAAACAAAACCTGTTGCCATCGAGTTGATTCCAGCTCATAGCAACCGTACAGTAAACGCTTATTAAATTATATTAGTTAAATTGTTGTTGTTAGCAGCCAACAAGTAGGCCCTCCACTCATAGTAACCCCATTTGTGACAAAGTAGAACTGCTCCATAGGGTTTTCTTGTAATCTTTATGGAAGCAGATCGCCAGACCATTTCTTCTGCAGAGCTGCTGGGTGGGTTTGAACTACTAACCTCTAGGTTAACAGCTGATTGCAAACCCCTAGCACCACCCAGGCTCCTTTAGTTACATTCAAGGGCTGATATAACCAGATTTGAATATTGCAAAGATCATTCTGGCCACAGTAAGGAGACTATTTTGGAGAAGGGCCACTGTGAATCAATTCACATTTATTGCAGAAATCCAGGTGTAATTGCTGGTCATTTGGACAAAGAAAATGGCATGGAGATAGAGACAAATACAGTATTTAAGAGGTAAAATTGACAGAATGAAGTGATGCATTCTATATAAGTGAAGAGAAGAGGAGCAAAGCATAACACCTAAATTTTTGCCTTGAGAAATGGGTGGAGTGTGAGTTAGGAAAGAGAGGGAACGGTATGGATCTGGGGTGGGGGGAGGGGGAGATCACGAGTCCAGTGTCAGCCATGTCGACTTTGAGGTGTTTTTGAGACATCCACATGGAGATGTTGCTGGACACCTGCCCACAGCACTCCCCTATCTAGAATGCCATCTGTTCTCCTATCTATTTATTGTTCAAGTCTCAGTCCCATCTTCTCTGCCTCCAACATTTTGTGTTATTAGCAGGGCCATTAATTTGGCACTGGAGCACACACAGTTTTGTATTATTATGCAACTGGGGTTAGTTGTGAATCTGTGCCCTACCTCTTCATACGTATAATAAGGACCTTGGAGGCATAGGCTCTGCCTTATTTATCTTTGTTCCTTCTTGCATAGCTTCTTGCTCATAGAATTTTTCTTGAGTAATAGATTACTAAAGAAGAAATGAGAATTAGTGAAAAACAAAAAAAGAAGGAAGCCGAGGAACATTCTTCGCGCTATCATTCATCTAAACGTGTGCTTTAAAAGTGTCCTACACATGATCTGCAACAGAATCAACTGGACACTTATTAAAATTGCAGATCCTGGGTCCCACCTGGGGACCTACAGATTCTTTAGAAATAGAGACCCAGTGATCTGCATTTAAGAAGTTTTCCAACTGATTTTTACTGGCATCGAAGTTTAGGAAAAACATAAATCCTATGTCACTTATAAAATCCGAGGATGCCTATGATAATGTAACTATCTTTTCTGAATTATAGATAGCCCAATATCTTTTTAATACTCTGTATGGGATCCTGTATAATTTTACCTCTCTGTCCCCACTTCCTTAAATTGCGTGAGTTGTTTCTTATTACATGTAATACATTCTGTTATATCTTTAATTAGTTTTAATTTTGAGGTTTTTTTTTTTTAAAACCTACTTTCTAACTGAAGGAAATGAAGAAAAGATCATATTCTGGATAATTCTAATCTGATCTAATCAGCATCACATCTACTGGAAAACTGTAATAAACAACACTCTAAAGGGAGGCAGAAACTGACCTTCTTTTATTGCTAAACAGATGACTATCAAGAAACCATGCTGCTACTACTAGAGAACTCTTAAAGGAAAATCCATTTCCAGAGCACGGACTAGGTCTGTGACATGACCAAACAGTGTTTCTATACAGTGCAGTAATCGTGGATGTTCATGATGAAAGCCCCAAGGCAGGGCAAAACCTTGCTAGGCCTTCTGAATAGATAAAGAAAGATTAAATTATCTTTAACATTGTACGACTATCAAGTGAATTTTAATGTGTTCTAATTTGGGCAGTAGACAAAGGGTCAGACTTCTTGCCTTCTCTTCTCTAACCTACCAGCTCCTTGGATATGATTTTAAACTCATCTGACTTTCTGGGTTTCTTCTTTCCACATCTGTAAAATACGTAGATTGGAACATACACCTGTACAACAAACATGCACAGAGCCTCCAATATGGTCTCTAACACCTTACTGTAGAATCAATCAAAGAAGAAGAGTCAGACCTGGGATATAGAAATAAGGTAATATTTTTAAAATCCAATAGAAGAATTGGAAAATAAGGAAATCTCTCTTGAAGAACAAAAAGGCAAAGAGAAGAATAATAACAAGAAATGTTAAGAAAATTCAAGAGTAAACTCAGGAGGTCCAACATCAGATGAATAGGAGTTCCAAAAACAGAAGACATGGGAGTAAATCATTAAAGAATAAAAGAACATGCTTAGTTCTGAAGCACACGTGTTTTCTATTGAAAGGGCCCAACTAGTACCGGGCACAATAGATTCCTCTCCAAGGCACACTGTTATAAAATGTCAGAACACTAGGGATAACGAAGACAACCTGGAAACTTCAAAAGAAGAGTCATCTGAACTCACATAGAGCTTCTGAACAGTAATGCTAGAAGCTAGAAGACATCGGAAAATGCTTTCAAAATTCAGATGGAAAATTATTTCAATATAAACTCCTTCCCAAGTAAACTAATCAAGTGTGAGGATAGAATAAAGGCATTTTAGACATGCAATGGCTCAAAAACTGTACCTCCTGTACCCTCTTTCTTATGACACCACTGGAGATGGTACCTCAGCAAAATGAGGGAGTAAATCAAGAAAGAGGGAGACATGGAATCAAAAATATTATGGATATAACACAAGAGAATGGTGAAGAAACATTTAGAATTACAGTTCTGCACCAAACTTAGACAGTAACCAGTTCAATTTAGAGCAGACAAAAGGGGAAGAATGTGTGTGCGTGCCTGTCTGTGTGTATCTGTGTGTGCGTGCGTGCGTGTGTGTGTGTGTGTGTGCGTGCACGTGCATGCGTAGAGGGAAGAGGGGTTGGGGAGGTGAGGACAGGAAGGTCTTCAGAGGAGTAAAAGAACTGACAAGTTACCTGATGTTCTTGAGCATCAGTAAAAATTGGTAGGCCCTGGTAGATCTTTCGGAGCATTCAACATTTGCCATTAGACCCGTAGAAAACTAGACAAATGGGGTAAAAAAAAAGAAAAAAATCTGTTATTAATTCTAGGAAATTAGAGTTTGTCCATGAAAGGTAATATAATCAAAATATGTTACTTGACTCATCAGCGAATGTTTACAAAGTGATATTAATGTAAACACTGATTATTAAGTTAACCAAAAATGAAGATACTATAAATGTAAAGATGTGGTGAAGGAAAGTTACAAGGAGGTTAAGGGTCTTTATAACTTTTTGATATACATGTTTCAATTAATTATTCTATGATTGGGAATATGAATATACTGTCTACTAATAAAATATATAGTTAATCAGAATATCTTAAATAACAAAATTTATATTTAGCTAATTTTCTTTATTTTTTAATTATCAGGGTGATTCTGGAGGACCTTTAGTTGCAAAGGATCTTAAAGACACCTGGTATCTCATTGGAATTGTGAGCTGGGGAGATAACTGTGGACAAAAGAACAAACCTGGAGTCTACACAAAAGTGACTTATTACCGAGAGTGGATTGCTTCAAAAACGGGTCTCTAATTCACCATATAAGTTAAAGAGAGTTGTATGCAGGTCATACACATATAATAATTCAAATATTTGGTGAATATAGTACAATAAAGTATACTACAAGAGATTAAATGAATGGACCTAGCAACACTTGACACATGACACGACTTATTTTAAAAGTACTTTAATCAACCAATAACCTGTAGTCAATGCACAGGGGAGCCCTGGTGACGCAGTCGTTAAGAGCTTGGCTGTTAACCAAACAGCCAGCAGTATGGGGAGTTTTCATTTGTAAAATAGTTTAGACTGACTTGGCAAATACAGTAGAGATACTCCATGCTTCATATCTTGAAAGCTGGAGTACAAATGAGGAGTTTTACATATTTATTAGGATAACCAGTGAGATTTTGAGTGTCTTTATCAGGGGTGTTCCTTTAAGTGAGAAATTTTTAAAAATTATTTTTGCAAAGAGTTCAGGAACCCCTTATAAAAATTCTTCTCATTTCTCTAGAACTCTCAAATACATCTGTCCCTTATTCTTCTAGATGTTCCAAAGGGATTTTTCCACCATAAGAAATAAATATGCTACTTCTAGACTCACTTAAGGGACACTCATAAAAGACAGTTATATCTAGAAAACATCAGTGATAAATCAAGCCAGAGATCCTCTAACCTTTTTCAGTTATGACACCTCTTTCATTGTGTTTTTTTTTTTTTTGGTGATTTTCAACACACACACACACACATTTACATATCCCTACCCTACAATATACCCAGACAAAGCATGATTGGTGGATGAGTGTATGATGAATTAATAAAATAAAATAAAAAAATTTTTAAGAAAAAATTTGGGGAAGGTGATGATACCTCATGAGCAGTGCCAAAACACGGCACAAGGATGGCATTTTACAGACGCATTTACAGACCACCACACCAAAGAAAAACCATTGCCATGGAGTGGATCTTGACTCATAGTGACCTTTTAAGACAGAGTAGAACTGCCCCATAGGATTTCCAATGCTGTAAATCCTTACAGAAGCAGACTGCCACATCTTTCTTCTACAGAGCAGCTGGTGGGTTTGAACCACTGAGCACTTTAAACACTACACCACCGGGGCTCCTTGTTTAGATTACCAGGGATAATTTTATACATTATTTTTTTAAGGCTAAATGCCTTAAAAAGTTGACTGAGGGTTTATAAAAACACCAAGAGAACAAAGAACATTGTCTTTCTCCATGGGAAAAAAAAACAAAACAAAACTTTTATTCCCTTGTATTGAACAGTCAATTACTCCCTAAGGTTTGTGTCAGTAGTCTGACTGTTATAGTCATGAAATACTAGTTTAATTTTTTTTTCTAAAGATATAAATTCTGAGCACCTACCACACAGAATGCACTGAGCAAAGTGTACCTCGTGAACAAAGTGAAGCCATTAGGAGAGCCAGGCTCATGCATCCCATGACACAATTAAATGATAGCTTTGTGGAAGCTGTTACTGTGCTTGACAATGCTGGATAAATGTCAGAGTTGAAGGCTGGGGTTTCTTGTACACACCGTAGTCCAAATATAAGCTAAACCATTGGCATAATGGAGCTACTTCAGAATTACTTTCCTCCATATAGTGCAATTGAGGAGGCAAGAAAATAGTCCTAAAATAATCTAAAAGAGATTTACAATTCATTCCAAAAAACTGATCTGTACTTTAGATTCAAAATTTTTAGATTTAAAAGAGGCTGCACAAGTGATATAGTTCAATGCACTTAGGTTATGGATAAGAGAACTGAAGCCAAGAAACTTAAATGATTTGATGAAGCTACCTAAGTAGTTAGTAGCCCCAATGGGCCTAGGATCTAATTTCCAATCTGCATGCCCTCTTCCTTTATCATTATATAATATCTTTGTCTTCATTATATTTATTAAATCATCAGATCTATAAAAATTTCAGTGAGTGCTAATGAATCTGTTTAAAATTAGGAAATTCTTAAGAACAGGATTTTAAGTGATGTGATTTAATCAGGCAGCTGGCTGCCAAGTCTCTGCACTTACTTCAAAACAAAGTTGCTTTTTCATACACGTAAATATACATAGGCATATAAAATATTCTGTATTATGGCGGTAAGATATAATTCTGACTTTTAATGTTAAGATTCAGGAAATGATCTTAGAGTTATAAACTTTATATGTCTAAACTGTTTAGTACAGTATTTTATTGAGCCACATATATGCAAAGATTGATGTAATACCACTATAAATCTAATAACACAGTTGGTGATCAGTGCATAGCACAAATAATATCACTGAGTTTATGTTTATAAGTAGTATGAATTTTTCAACTGTTTTAAGATTCCATTTCCTTCAAATAACAAGTTTGGGTCACTTGAAGTAGGTTTTCTCCACCTTGGCACTGTTCATATTTCTGGCTGGATAATTCTTGGTTGAAGGGCTGTCCTGTGCATTGTGGGATTTTTTAGCAGCATCTCTGGCCTCTATCTACTAAACGCCTGTAGCACATCCTTTTGTTCCAAATTGTGACAAACAAAAATGTCTCCAGACATTGCCAAATGTCTCCTAGAGGGTAAAATTGCCGCCTAGTTTAGAACCACTTTTCTGAAAGCATTTGATCATTTTTCAGAAATGCGAGAGACAGTTCAAAGGTTGTTTATTCAAGATACATAGTCTCCTGGTAAAGCTGAATATGCATTATCATGCTCCTAAAAGAAATAGCAGAATAAATGACTGGTGAGTCAGTAAGTGACAATTTCAAATACAGATTTATCTTCCTACACAAAATGCTGAAAGGTCTCCTTACAGACTCCTGCCTAAACTAGAGTATACTTATAGACCACCATTAACTATCATTGTGAAGACAGGTTTTGTAAATACACCCTTCAGACAGAGTTTCTCTCTCTTGACACAATACACAGAAATATATTTTAAATTACAGCTCTATACATTTTTATACATACATATTAAAAATTGAAACAGACATTTCATTAAAAAATACCTTTTCTAAGTGCAATAGAATCTGATTTATTCTATTCTATTTGGTCCTATTCTATTCTATTTTTTTAAAGACTAGTCACACCAACTAATGGGTCATGCTATGGAATAATCATCCATTATAATAACACCGTATTGTTATTATGTCACCTTCTCCTACTGCTCTGCCCACCTTCAAACTCTTCCTACTCTATCCATCTAGCAAATGACAGCCAGATTATAATGATTCAATGATAATATTGTCTGGCTTTTCAATCTTCATTGGCTTTCACTTTGCCTGACAGAGTTCCATTTCACCATAGCGTTTAAGGCACTTTACAATATATAAACAAGTAATAGAACTTCTCTTTTGTTTATTCTCAGTGCTTCTGTAACATTGGATGTTACTCTCTACTTCCTGAACATACCTCCCCCTTTGATCATACTGTTCTCTTTATCCTAAGAGATCTAGCTCAAACACTACCTCTGCTGAGAAGACTCTCCTGATTGTCCCAGAAAAAAGCACTCTCCATTCAAAATCTCTTTGAATGTTTTTGTTCCTCCGTTAAAGTACTCCTCATACTTTACTCTGAGCTGTAGTTTTTACAGACCCATATTATCTCTTAAAATATTTTAAGTTCCATAGGGCTGAAAACTGTGTATTATTTATTTTTTCATCTCCCAGAGTATTTAGAACAATATTCTGTTTATGTTTTAAATAAATGATTAGAGAAAAAATAAATTAATGGAGGCTAATTGCAATTCCTATAAGGTCAAGAAACTTCAACTTCCAGGTGTTGATCACTTCTCCCAAGTCACTGTGCTTTACACTGCTTATACTGGTCCGACTTTGCATATTTTTGGACTTCCTGAAAGACCTTCTCTCTGCCTATACCAGAAGTAACCAAAATAAAAGCAGGCCCTCCTTGTATGATACTCACCTTCCAGGAGCCACTTTAACTCATAATCTCTCCCACATTCCCTTAAATGAGCATATCAAAAACCCACAGACATATTTGGAAATAAGGCCGAAAAGCAAATCACTGCCTTGCAGCACTTCTCATTCCCTGCTTTGTTTTTATTTGATCTACCTATGTTGTCCTTTCTTTCTCTTTCTCCATGGACTTCACACATCTGAGAGCCTCCAAGCAGCAGTGCTAGATTAAAAAAAAAAAAAAATAGCCATGATAATCCCCTTCTTCCTCCTCCTCTTCTTCTTCCTTTTCTCCTCTGCCTCTTCTTTGTCCTCTTTTTTTTTGAAAGTGCACCTTTATTTTATTTTTATTTTTTGAGGGCAAATGCATTTTCTTTGGAGAAGTACAGATTGAGCAGGTAGGTCATTTATCTCAACAGAGATGAAACAAAACCATATGTAGTGTCTCCTTTTTAAAAGCTTACAGAAATAAAAGGATTTGAATTTCAGAAAAAGAAAATATTTGGCTCATAGATTTTAGTTATCCATATTATACTGTCCTCTCATTACCATTAGTAATCAAGATTTAACTAGTAAACTAACTTTTTAAACTACTTTCCTGTTTTCTAAGCTCAGGAAACACCTACTATACCAAACCAAACTAGTTTCTGTCTAATCGATCCCAACTCATGGCGACCCCATGTGTGCAGAGCAGAACTGCACCCCGTAGGGTTTTCAAGGCCGTGACATTTAGGAGTTAAAGACACTATCTCAGTGTTATCCATTGAAAGATCCAAACATGTCTGCCAGATTTCTGAGGTGTAAGGATTGCTATCATAGCATTTCCCTCCATCCTGTCATTTCTCAGAAGACAAAAGTAAGAATTAGCCAAGAATCTCTTCAGATACTTGGGCTTTCTGCCACAGATTAATGTTACTGGGATACGGAGGTGTAAGCTGGAGGAGGGTCTTTGTGAATTGGGCACAGAGACAGCTGTGGAAGAAAGGATAGCCGTCAATAGAGGGGGCAATTGAAGCTAAAAGTTATTAAGTTAATATTAACAGCTTCTATCACCTCAGAGGGGCCCATCCATCAGAACTCTAGACCCTGCCACTGTTCACAAGTGCAATCAGAAAGTATATCCTACTCAATGTCTTCTATAGGAATGCTGCACAGTCAACATATTCTTTGCACCTGATCTTGGTATCCCAGAGACTTCAGTGCGGCCTATAGATTTCCCAGGTGCTAAAAAGTTACCAGAGTATCAGAGGCCCCTGGAGATATGGAGGAATAGAGAGGCTGCAAGAAGAAGTGTTCTGGACTAAGGAACACAGGGAGTTAGTATAAGGGAATATAAGTATAAGTTAGCATAAGGGAGACTTTTTATCAATGAGTATGGGCAGAGAAAATGAACTAAAATTATGTTTCTTAAATACTTTTCAATACTACAATATCCAGTAGCATAAAATTCTGTGGAAACTTATCTCATTGACAAAAGTGATGGTGACAGTGTAGATAAAGGACCAGCACAGAGACTGAAGGTGCCAACTCCATGAGAGTGCTGAAGACTCCCAGGATAAAGTTATATGCATAACTCTTTATGTTAGTAGAGAAAATCAAAGACAAAATGTAGGTGTTCAGAAGTAAAAAAAAAAAAAGTCCCTCAGATGACCCCAATCTGTCTTTAACCTTGAAATAGGTGTTACGTATTTGGGTATACTAGGTGATATTATGTAATATGCAGGATCACTGAAAAATTCCTATATAACCAGTTCAGTATTTTGCATGGACTATAATGATCAACTTATGTAACATCATGGCTCAGTAAAATTACTAGTGTAAGCACCTCCATAACTAAGCTATACGATCTCTGTTCTGATAGAGTAGAGCTGCTCTACATTCTGTGCCTCTCAAGGCCTTCTCAGGAAACCCTGACATTACACTAGACACTATTATCCATAGGAATTTTCCTGATACCCTTGAGGGACCATCTGTATTAGTTGGGTTCTGTGGGCTACATGACTTTATTCTCAAATTAGTAGAATATCCTAAGGAAAAGTTTCCTTTACCAATCCTTGGTAACCTGGCTTCCAAAACCAGAGGAGTTGCCTGATAGTTTTGACATTCTGCTACCAGTAAAATGAACATACCAAAAGAAATAGTGGCAATAACTACAGTTGTCCAGGCCACAGAAGTCTAGGCACAAGGTTCCGTGATGCTCACCCTCCTCAGAGAAACACTTCCAAATCTCAAAATTATGCTTGTCATTGAGTAAATGAGATATTTTATCTTTGTGGGAATACTTTCCTGGAAAATTAGGTACAAGCATAGAGATCCCTGGGAAAAGACAGACTTTCCTAATATCAGAGAATCAATTTTAATGATGTAAGATTAGAGAAGAAGAGTAGAAGCATATTCTATTATTACCTGAAAGAAGTACACAGTTATCTCTGGGGGCCCAGACAAGCTTCCTTCTCATGTGAAAATTTTTAAAGTAGCCAAGACAGAAAGTGTGAAATGAATGATGGAGGAACTTCCGATGCCTTTGATCAACCTTCAAGGTCCCCACTTCTAAACTGATGTTAATTATCTGGTTGGAATCATGTGTTGGATGGAGAGAGTATTCAGGGTTCTTATCAGTACTTTTCCTGAAAGCATCCTGAAAGTGGTAACATAATCTAGTCCCCATCATATACGACACTAGGGCAGTCCAGCACAAGCCCTTACCTGTACCTCCGACAGGAGGTTCAAACCTCCTGTTTTACCAGGAGTCTGGGTGAGGAGCTTGGAAATATATTGGAGCAATGGGGACTCACTTCTAGGACAGGAGTAAGCTCACAGCTGGTCACAGCTCTGTTTCCTCTCTCACACTGTCTCTGAGGCAATGAATACTGTCCTTGGTTCAAAAGCATAAATATTACTCCTGAATTTTCATGAAAACCACTCTAAAAACAGCCTAGCCTTCACATTGTTTTTCACTGGGCCATTTTAAATCTTTGAAACCATACATTTTGGGCCACCTTCTGATCATATTCATCCTATTTGACTCAAATCCTGTATTTTATTCTCATTCAGATGCCTCTGAAAAATCAGATAAACATGTTAGATCCCAGGACAAATAACACAGAAATCAGAGACTGGATTTCAGGGTGAGCTGGATAGATATTTCTTGTTCCATGACTACAGATTGTTCCTTAATTCTAGACAAATACTGCAGTATTAAATGTTATTTTTCAACAGTTTTGGAAAATAAAAAGGATAAATTAGTGGAAATACATTAGTATTAAAAAAAAAACTCAAGTACATGCTCTTTTGACAGTAAATGAGAATTGTTGTCTTTGCATTCAAAGCACATTATTGACATAATTTCATGGTTCCAAGTGACCTGAAGCCCTGTTTCAGTAACTCTACAGTCACCTATTTCATAGTCTGGTGAAAGAACAAACCACTCATATAAAACCTGATCTTTAATGACTTTTTGTACCAACTGTATGGTTGAATATATTTCAAGTAATATTTTTAAATATTTGTAAAATATTACGTTACCAAATCACATTTTTGCTGGTTTAGCATTGAGGTAAAAAATATGAAGGCAGACAGAATGAATATGAATCCCACCTCCAAAACATAGCAGCTAAGTGACTATGGGCATGTTATTTAAATTCTACAAGCTTCCATTTCCTTAATTAAAAATCAGGGACAAATGTACTTACTTTATATAGTGGCAAGGATAATAAATGGTAAATATTATGATCAATATAAATATAAACTTGTCAGTCCTAAAGTCCTGGTAAAAACAGGAAGATTGTTTAAACCTAGTGAGAAAGTATTTAAAGTTTCTGCTAAAAATTCATAACTACTTATTCATTGCTATTTCTCTGCTGGAACACTGTTCCTCCAGATATCTACCTGGCTCACTCTCTCACAGTAGTACAGGCAGAAGGAAAAGGGAACAAGTAAACAGGGGAAAAAGAGAACAGGAGTAGGAAGAAGAAGACCAGCTAGCAGCCACTTCAGTAATCTAAATGAAAGACAGTGATGACTTGAACCCAAGTTGTGGCAATGAGAAGCTGGAATATAGCCAAATTCTGGGTGTTTTCTGCAGACAGAGCTGAAGAGATTTGCTGCTGGGTTGGAGGTGGGGTGTGGCAGAAAGAGACAACTAATCCCCTACTGTTTTCCCTGCTTTTGCCCTTACTCCCTTCACGAGAGCAACAGCCATCATGCAAAAATGTAACTAGGTGAATGGGTATGCCATACAGCAAGCATGGTGTACAGTGAGTAATTAGGTGAATGAGAATGCTATACACCAAGAGAAAGATTATTGGGGAAGAAGCAACTATTGGGAGGAAATCAAGACTTTTGACTTGGACATGTTAAGTTTAAGACCCCAATTAGATCTCCAAATGGAGAAATACAGGAGATAGTTGGATATGTTTTCGTTGTTGTTAGGTGCTATGAAGTCGGTTCCAACATATAGCCACCCTATGTACAACAGAACAAAATGCTCCCCAGTCCTGTGCCATCCTCCTAGTTGTTATACTTCAGCTTATTGTTGCAGCCACTGTGTCAATCCATCTCATTGTGGGTCTTCCTCTTTTTCACAGACCCTCTACCTTACCAAGCATGATGCCCTTCTCCAGGGACTGATCCCTCCTGATAACACGTCCAAAGTACATGAGACAAAGTTTTCCCATCCTTGCTTCTAAGGACCATTCTGGCTGTATGTCTTCCAAGACAGATTTGTTCATACTTCTGGTACTTCTGGTATCCATGGTATATATTCAATATTCTTCACCAAAACCATAATTCAAAGTCGTCAATTCTTCGTCGGTCTTCTTTAGGCATTGTCCAGCTTTCACATGCATATGGGATTATTGAAAATACCATGGCTTGGGTCAGGTGCTCCTTATTCCTCAAAGTGACATATTTGCTTTTGAACACTTTAAAGAGGTTTTTGCAACAGATTTGCTCAATGCAACACATGTCCGACTTCCTGACTGCTGTTCCATGGGAGTTGATTGTGGATCCAAGTGAAATGAAATCCTTGACAGCTTCAAGCATTTCTCTATTTATCAGGATGTTGCTCATTGGCCCGGTTGTGAGCACTTTTGTTTTCCTTATGTTGAGGTGTAATCCATACTGAAGGCTGTAGTCTTTGATCTTCATCAGGAAGGGCTTCAAGCCCTCTTTGCTTTCAGCAAGCAAGGTTGTGTCATCTGCATATCACAGGTTGTTAATGAGTCTGCCTCCAATTCTAATGTCACGTACTTCTTCAGATAGTCCAACTTCTCGGATTATTTGCTCAGCATACAGATTGAAAAAGAATAGGGAAAGGATACAACCCTTATGCACATCTTTCCTGACTTTAAAACAAGCAGTATCCCCTTGTTGCACCTGAACAACAGCCTCCTGGTCTACATACAGGTTCCTCATGAGCACAATTAAGTATTCTGGAATTACCATTCTTCGCAATGTTATCCAAAATTTGTCATGATCCACATGGTTGAATGCCTTCGCACAGTCAATAAAACACAAATAAATATCTTTCTGGTATTCTCTGCTTTCAGCCAGGATTGATTAGACATCAGCAATGATATCCCTCATTCCACGTCCTCTTCTGAATCTGGCTTCAACTTCTGGCCATTTCCTGTTGATGTACTGCTGCAACTGTTTTTGCATTATCTTCAGTAAAATTTCACTTGGTATGATATTAATGATATTGTGCAATTATTTCCACATTCCTGCTGGGTCACCTTCCTTTGGAATGGGCACAAATACGGATCTCTTTCAGTCAGTTGGCAAGGTAGTTGTCTTCCAAATTTCTTGGCATAGACGAGTGAGCACCTGTAGCACTGCATCCGTTTGTTGAAACATCTCAATTATTATTCCTTCAATTCCTGGAGCCTTGTTTTTCGCCATTCCCTTCAGCGTAGCTTGGATTTCTTACTTTGGTACCATTGGTTCTTGTTCATATGCTACCTCCTGAAATGGTTGAACGTCAATCAATTCTTTTGGTACAGTGACTCCTTGTATTCTTTCCATGTATTTTTCCTGTAGAATCCTTCAGTGTTGTAACTCGAGGTTTGAGTTTTTTCTTCGGTTCTTTCATCTTGAGAAATGCTGAGTGTGTTCCTACCTTTTGGTTTTCTAACTCCAGGTTTTTGCACATTTCATTATAATACTTTACTTTATCTTCTTGTGCCACCCTTCGAAATCTTCTGTTTACTTCATCATTTCTTCCATTCACTTTAGCTACTCTACGTGCAAAAGCAACTTTCAGAGTCTCTTCTGGCATCTATTTTGGTCTTTCCTTTCTTTCTTGTCTTTTTAGTGACCTTTTGCTTTCTTGATGTATGATGTCCTTGATGTCATGTCATAATTCTTCTGGTCTTCAGTCACTAGTGTTCAATGAGTCAAATCTATTCTTGAGATGGTCTCTAAATTCAGATGGGATTTATGCAAGGTCATACTTTGGCTCTCATAAACTTGTTCTAATTTTCTTCAGGTTCAACTTGAACTCGTGTATGAGAAATTGATGGTCTGTTCTGCAGTGAGCCCCTGACCTTGTTCTGACTGATGGTATTGAGCTTTTTCATCATCTCTTTCCACAGATGTAGTCAATTTGATTCTTGTGTACTCCAACCGGCTAGGTGCACGTATAGAGTCTTCGTTTATGTTGTTGAAAAAAGGTATTTGCAATGAAGAAGTCATTGGTCTTGAAAAATTCTGTCATGTGATCTCCAGCGTCATTTCTATCACCAACACCACGTTTTCCAACTACCGATCCCTCTTTTTCGTTTCCAACTTTTGCATTTCAATCACCAGTAATTATCGATGTATCTTTATTGCAATCAATTTCAGACTGCAGAAATTGGCAAAAATCTTCAATTTTTTCATCTTTGGCCTTAGTGGCTGGTTTTTAAATTTGAATAATGGTAGTATTAGCTGGTCTTCCTTGTAGGTGTACAGATATTATCCTAACACTGACAGCATTGTGCTTAAGGATAGATCTTGAAATGGTCTTTTTGATGATGAATATAACACCATTCTTCAATTTGTCATTTCCAGCATAGTAGATCATATGATTATCTAATTCAAAATGCTCAATAGGTGCATATATAAGCCTGGAATTCAGGAGTAAGGCTGTACTTGAAAAATAAAATTGGGGATCATCTATTTATAGTTTAAAACTTATAAAAAAAAAAAAAAGCTTATAGGCTTGAATAAAACAGAGAATAGATTTAAACACTGAAATTTCGCATTTGGTATTTATAGGCCAAGAAAAGGAAAAGGATCCAATAACAGAATGAGAAGGAGTAAACAACGAGGTAGGAAGAAAATCAGGAGTTTGAGAAGTCCTAGAAGCCAAATGAAGGGGGAGGGGTGTTTATAAAAGGAAAGTATAATGAATGCTGTCAATTGCTACTAAGAAGTGGTTAGATGATGACTAAGAATTGACAATTATATTTTGCAGTATGGAAACCATTGTTATAAGGGTGACCATATTATAAGGAATACCTATATTTATTTAGCCATACGAGATGTATTTTCCTTCATTTGTACACATTTTTCATAATGTTCAGTAATGAACACTAAAACTCAGACTTATAAGATCTGAAAACCTCAAAAAATGTATTCTAACTACTGAACCAATATTGCTGTTCCCCCCATAGCTAGAATAACCAGGGTCAGAAATCAAGAGGTGAAAGTAGAATTAGCACTCTCACTATCATTCTGAGTGCACGACTCACTTGCAGAATGTGTGCTACCTGCCTTCAGCCATAGGGCTTATTGAATTAAAAGCCATGGTTCCTAGTGGAAGGAACACTCTCACCAGGGGACAAAATAAGAGTTTCACTGACTTGAAGCTACAACTACTATTTTATCACTTAACACTTTTCATGCCAATGGGCCAACAGGTTCTATATTGCAAGGGTAACAGACCTTCATAGAGCCAAGATTGCTGCTGCTGTATGATGGAGCAGGTTAGGGTATATCTGAAATTTAAGGGTTCATGAGACTTCTCTTGGTGCCTCCATGCTCAGTGATAAGAGTGAATGAGAAATTATAACAATCATGGCTTTACAAGGGCAAGGCAACCAAGGACTCAGTCCACTTAGGCATGAAGGCCTGGGTCTCCTCACCGGCAGTAACCTAGACCAGCTGAAGTACTGGTTGAAGGTGAGGAAAATTTGAAATGAGTAGTGAAAGAAAACAATCTTGAAACCAGTTGCAGCAACAGAGAGTATAACTTTTCCACTGACACTGGTCTGGAAGACTCTCTGATAAGGACTCTCTGATAGTAGGGGTCACACAGATCTGAATGATGTCCAGATTCACATCCTATCAACCTCACTTCTAATTTTAGCTGTGAGTCTGAGGTGGACAGTTCCATGAAACTTTTATTTATATTTCATTGGCAGTATTTCCTTCTGGTTTCCACTTTCTGCCTAAGGTACCAGTGGGAAACCTGCTTAGAAATGTGGAGAAGTTAGCACTCCAGGGAAAACTCTTGACCAATGGACGATTGGCTAATGGAAGCCAATGGATAAATATTCTCACTTTCAGTCCTCCAGGCAGACAATTCTGGGAGACATTTTATATGCTTCTCTGGAGATCCAAGAATTGAGTCTATATTGTCCATAGCAGCAGTCTCATAAATACTTCCTTACATTGGCTTTTCTTCTTCCCTGTGTCAGTCTCTCCAGACCCTCACTCTTCTACCTGGGATCACCTCGCAAATAAACTCACTGCATAAAGTTTCATTCCTAGGATCTGCTTAAGGGGGAAACCCAAGCTAAGACAATCATGAAACTCAAGCATCTTAGGTTCCACTGTTCTAGAGATCAAAATTTGAAAAACGTTAAAGGTATTTAATATCTCTCTCTCTTTCTTCCTTTGTCTCTCCGTCTCTCTCTCTCACACACTCACACATACACAGACACACATACACACACACACAAATTTGCAAAATCTCATACCAAGGGTACATGTTGGTTTATTTGGATTTTTAATTATTCACGTCAGCTAGGTTTTTTTTTTTTTTTTGCATTAAAATATTAAGCAGATTTAATACTAAATTGTAATTTTTGAACTTTTTTTAGGTCTAAAATTGAAGATTGCAATGTTTAGAACTACAAGATTGTAGTTTCAGAACTTCAGTTAAAAGGCTGGCCTGCAGTTATTAGTAAATCATAAATTTAATACTATCAAAGAGTGGTCCTACAGGGAATAAAAAAAAGAGAATATTCCTGGAGTCAATAGGCTTTGCCTATTATATGAAATATCCTGGGCAAGGCATTGAAGATAAAATGTTAAACAAGATCAACATGTTCCTTCCCCAATGACACTTCCAGTTTAATGAAACAGAGAGATAATAAGTAAATAAGCAAATAAATAACCACAATTTTTTATAATTTCTGTAGAGCAAACAGAAGCTGTGATGAGAATAACGGGGGTAAGGAACCTCTGAGGGGGAGATATTTATGCTAAACTAAATGATGACTGTACTCTCATTTTTATGTATAATCTTCAGGTTTTATTTTTAGGAGGCCTAGTAAGAGTACAAGGAACCTTGGTGTGCAGTGGTTAAGTGCTCAGCTACTAACCAAATGTTGGCAGTCTGAACTTATCCAGCAGGTTTGCAGAAGAAAAACCTGGTGATCCACTCCCATAAGGATTATAGCATAGAAAACCCTATGGGGTGGTACTGCTCTGTCATGTGGAGTCACTGTAAGATAAAACCAACTCAGCGCTACCTAACGACAACAACAACAACAGGGGTACAGTAGTCCTTGGGCTGTGCAAATGGGTAAGTGCTTGACAACTAGCCAAAAGACTTTGAATGCACCCAGAGGTACCTCAGAAGATAGGCTTAGCGATCTGCTTAAAAACCCTATGGAGCAGTTCTACTCTGCACCATGAGCTCGTCATGAGTTGGAATCAACTTGATGGCAACTAACAGCGACAACAAGTAAGGCGACTGCTCCTTTGGACTTAATCCGGAGCAGCCTCTGTTCAACGAATATGGGGAGGGACACAGGTAACACGCTTATCAGAGATGTAGGCAACATGAAGTTCATAGAGTCAGTAAACAGGTTGTTAATTAATTCAAAATATTCCATCATTTAGGGAGTCCATAATTTATATAACCATTTCCTTCACATAAATAACATTTTATTTCTCAAGGACAAAAGACACTACATTGTACATTTTTATGTAGAATCTTTGTTCACATTTTATATTATTGCTTTTAACTAACTTTAACTCACGGCGTGACCTTAAGCAAGTTAGTGTCCCTCAGGAACAGCTGTTGAATTTTATCAAATAATTTTTCGGTATTTCTCAAGGTGGTAATATAGTTTTTCTTATTTGACCTTTCCATATAATTGCAACATGTTTCATAAATTTAAATCATCTTTATGTTCCTCTAATATCTTATTTTATTTTACCCCTTATTTATTTTATTCCTTAAATCTTGTTTTATCATGATGGATTACCGAACACAGTGCCATCGAGTCGATTAATCTTTTGAAAATTGTTGAATTTCATCTTTTAACATTTCATTTTGGATTTTTACATTTATTTATCTTTCTTTCTGTTTTATTAACTTTACTCTTTTGTGTTGCTAATGATGTTAAAAAGAATCTTCTAATACTTTCTCAGTATGAGCAAGAATCATGTTTAATAGTGTTTGTCAGGTTTTTTTGCTGCCTTTGATACAATTTTAATGTTATTCTTAAATAGGAGCACATGATCTTATTCCTATTCAGGGATTCTTTTAAAAAGATAAAGAAAGACACAAAAGGCATAAAACTAGTAAAAACAAGTCAACCTCATGTCACACTCTAATTGCAAAAGAACATACTTCATAGCAAAAAAAAAAAAAAAATGAATTCTCTAGACTTTTTCTCCACACGTCAAAAAGTGGAAAAAAAGAAAAGTAGGTGGTATTTTGAAAAATTCTCATTCGACTTCAAAAAAGCAGAACAATATAAGGTACTTTTAATAACTAGCAACACAAAGACAACAACAACAAAAATCATAACAAAATCAGTTATACAAGAAGTACCTCCAGAAAGCAAAACTAGCTTTTGAAGCATATAAGCAGACCAAAAAGATGATCCAGATTTGGGGGCTAAAAAAAATTTATTGAGAGAGGTAGGAAATGGTGTTCAAAGCTGATGGAACAGGCCTAGAGGAGACAGAGAAGATAGCATATTCAAGCAACTAAAGGAAGTTCAATGAATAGAGTGCAGAATGTGAGCAACAGAATGGGAAAAAAAGGAGAAAAAGTAGGCAAGGGCCAGATCTTAGAGTGATTTGTCAGCCATTTAAGAAAAATGTCAAGTGCAAGGGAAGCTATTGAAGAGTTTTTTAAAGGCCATTGACTAACTCAATTTTTGTTATAGCATTATCATTTTGGAAGATGTGAAGAATAAACTAGTCTGAAAAAAGACTGGAGGCAGAGAGGCCAATCAGAAGGGTGTAACAGTAATCCAGCTGAGAAATGGATTACTAACTAATAAGTGGTCTGGAGTCATGTGGTGGCTAAGTGGAGAAAAAGGACAAGGAAAAAATTTGATCCAATAAGTAGTTATGTTCATATAGCATTGAGAAAAGAGGTGGCGTCAAGGATGACACCAGGTTTCTGGTGTGAGAAACTGGGTGACTGGGAGGTGACCTTTGTGGAGATAGGAAATACTGGAGAAGCAGGTTTAGGAAGAAGATGGAGATACAGAGCCCAGATGAAAATATTAGCCTTTGAAAGGAGGAGGAAAACCTCTTCTGCTATAAGAGGAAGTAGGTGGGTAGATCTGTATAGATTTGTAGGTATGATAACAGGAAGGGAGTGTTCATCTGAAAGCTTCTATTTTTTTCTCCATAGCAGAAGGGTAAGTCATCTGTCAAAAGCAAAGGCTGGAATAAGGGATGAAAAATAAATGTTCGAAGAAGAATAGAAAAAATTTGAAATAGTTTTATTAACCCTAAACTAGAAGCTGACCAGAAAAACCTAGCTATATTGCTGGGCAGTATTGAAAGGCCAGCTAAAGCTGACAGTCATAAATTTATAACGGGATCAATCTTAAAATAGATATTACTTAATAACAGTCATCTGGGTTCATACTGTTCTTGTTATCAACCAAATAAAAAACTACTACTTAATTTTAATAACTTGATAATTTTAATAATTGAATTTATCAACCAAACCCTTCAGTAGGTGAGATGACTTATGGTGTTGTATACTAGCATGCATTATAGTTATTTTCCCTGAATGCTTCTCTGAACGTGGAGACAAATTGCAAGAATCAAATCTGTGCATGCCTGAAGAAAGGCAGAAATTACCCTCCATAGAAGAAAAAGACTGTAAGTAAACCAAGGACAATTCACATGGAGAACTTAAGATAGGGGTAAACACATTGCTTCCTTCAATAAAGGAGTACCTTATTAAAAAAAAAAAAAAAAAAATTTTTTTTTTTTATATATACAAGATGGCTCTTTGGCCTATTAGAAGCTGATAAATTAAAAAAATATCTTTTACATGTGTAAAGCATAAGAAAGTAATTGGTTGCCCAACATAAAAGCTATTCCAGTTT
Organism: Loxodonta africana; assembly: GCF_030014295.1. Taxonomy (NCBI): domain Eukaryota; kingdom Metazoa; phylum Chordata; class Mammalia; order Proboscidea; family Elephantidae; genus Loxodonta; species Loxodonta africana. The sequence goes on from NC_087346.1 coordinate 88,764,134, forward strand.
GTAATGAGCTTCAGATTTCCTGAATCATGTTTGCATGAATGCTTTAGGAATAAGATTGGTATGGAGAACTAAAATAACATATGAATCCCCGTAAGCAGCAGGTACAAACATTCAGGGCCATTTTCAAACTGCACACATTCTCCACTTCCCAGTGATTATGATCCCTACACACGCTTACACACACACCAGCTTGGGAATCAGTGCTGAAGGAGAACTAAGTTTCAAATGGCTGAGTACACCAGGTGCTTTACATTCATTGGTTGATTTGTTTTTCTTTGTCTGAGTTTAATCTTAAAAACTCTCTAAGAAAGGTATTTGAGCTCCATTTTTAAATGTAAGTTGTGAATATACAACTCAAAAAATAAAATTAAATGTAAGGAAACTGAGGCTTAGAGAGAAAAATTTTCTGAACTTCATTGAGTAATGAATAGAAGAGCCAAGAGTTGATTGTAGGTGTAGTCTAACTCCAAAAAGCGTGTTGTTTCCACTACATTATGCCATCTAAATAGACAAAAGTTTTGAAGCATGGTAGGATATATTTATCTCGTTACCTCCAACTATCTGTAAGTCATAAAACACAAAATTAAATTTGGCCACACTTGCAAAATACAACTGTTACCCAATTTTTTTAATTTACGTTTAAAATAAATGTAAATTAAAAAAAAAATAAATGTAAATACTTGTATTTAAATAATATTTTACAGATTTGAATGATGGGCATGTCCATTGTCTGTCTCTACCCCCCAATATTTATACTAACTCTGTGAGGGATGCCATGACGTATTCACTACCTACCATAGTCATCTGATTGTGCTGCCCTGGAACTTGATGACTAAATAAACCCCAATTCAAAGGAAACACTACTAGCCCACACCTTCTTAGATCATCTGCTTTTGGTTTTTTTTTTTCTGCTCATGTTGTTATGACGGGCTCCACTGAGTGATTCATACTTCTTTCAAAGCAAGGTCTATTAACAGATATTTGCATAGAAATATATCCAGAGTTTAAAGGTCAACAATTTGGGGATATTCTCTTTATTATGAAAACTCTCTTAAACTAGGCAGGTAAAAGAACTAATGGTTTATCCTTCAACAAAATAAAGGATTCTTGCTATCTCCCTGAAGTCTGTTCCTGTCATTCCTTCTAGGTCTGGCTGCCCTTTTTGTTGTGTGAATATATAACTGAAAAAATAAAATCAAGCGTGTAACAGGGAAGAAGAGGACTCAATTTTTTTTTGTACAGAGTGATTCTACAGTCCTTATTCTTGCACTGGTAGCTCTTAAAAACAGAATATGTTAAGGCCTCTCCTGCCACTCCTTGAGGATCTGAAGATTAAGAGTCAACACCTTTTCATGTGTTCCCTGTTAAGAACAATTCCTGTGCCTCACAAACCATAATTTCGTGCCCCACCTTCCTTTCTGTGTTGAGCTCATTACAGGCATGTGGGAAGTCTCCTTCAGATTGAATTCAGTTTCCCCTATGTGACTTCTCTGACTCATTCCCCCAAGTTCTGTTGGACATTAAAATAATATGACTAAGCACCTACTTGGCAAAAAGGCCTTCACTTAGTAATTTAGGAAATACAAAGATGTTATAAGAAAGAGCATGCATAGTGGGGGGAAAGAGCTATAAACCAAAACCAGAAGAGAATACTTTAAATCCTAGAAATAATATTAAAACAAAAGTAAAATTTAAAAACCCACTAAAATATTAAATTATTTGACCTAATAAAACACTTCTAATCAAAAACACTTAATAGAAAATAGGTAAGTGGTAACTTTGGTGAAGGGTAAGACAGTACACAATACTGGGGAAGCCAGCACAACCTATGCAAGCCAAGGTCATGATAGCTCCATAGACACATCCAAACTCCCTGGGGGACTGAATTGCTGGGCTGAGGGCTGTGGCGACCATGGTCTCAGAGAACATCTAGCTCAACTGGCATAACATAGTTTATAAAGAAAATATTCTACAGTCTACTTTGGCGTGTAGCGTCTAGGGTCTTAAAGAGCCTGTAAGCAGCCATCTAGGATACTCTACTGGTCTCACCCGTTTGGGAGCAAGGAAGAATGAAGAAAACTAAAGACATAAGGGAAAGATTAGTGCAAAGGACTAATGGACCACATCTACCATGGCCCCACCAGGCTGAGCCCAGTACAACGAGATGGTGCCCAGCTACCACCACTGACTGCTCTGACAAGGATCACAATAGAGGGTCCCAGACAGAGCTGGAGAAAAATGTAGAACAAAATTCTAACTCAAAAAGAAAGACCAGACTTGCTGGCCAGACAGAGACTGGAGAAACCCTGAGAGTATGGCCCCCAGACACCCTTTCAGCTCAGTAATGAGGTCACTCCTGAGGTTCACCCTTCAGCCAAAGATTGAACAGGCCCGTGGAACAAAACAAGACTAAAGGGGTGCACCAGCTGAAGATTATTCAAAAGCTATTTCAGCAGTACATCAACAGAGAATTGCCAGATAATTTCAAGCCAGATTCAGAAGAGAACATGGGATGACGTATATCTTTACTGATGTCAAATGGATCTTGGCTGAAAGCAAAGAATACCAGAAAGATGTTTACTCGTGTTTTACTGATTATGCAAAGGCATTCGACTGTGTGGACCATGACAAATCATGGATAACATTTCAAAGAATGGGAATTTGGGAACACTTAATTGTGCTCTTATGGAACCTGTACATAGACCAAGAGGCAGTCATTCAAACAGAACAAGGGGATAATGTGTGGTTTAAAATAAGGAAAGCTATGTGTCAGGTTGTATCCTTTCACCATACTTATTCGGTCTGTATGCTGAGCAAAGATTCTGAGAAGCTGGACTGTATGAAGAAGAACATGGCATCAGGATTGGAGGAAGACTCATTAACAACCTGCGTTATGCAAATGACACAACCTTGCTTGCTGAAAGCAAAGAGGATTTGAAACACTGAGGAAGATCGAAGACTACAGCCCTCAGTATGGATTACGCCTCAACATAAAGAAAACAAAAATCCTCACAACTCGACCAATAAGCCACAGCAGGATAAACGGAGAAAAGACTGGAGTTGTCAAGGATTTCATTTTACTTGGATCCACACTCAATGCCCGTGGAAGAAGCAGTCAAGAAATTAAACGGCTATTGCATTGGGCAAATCTGCTTCAAAAGTCCTCTTTAAAGTGTTAGAAAGGAAGACGTCACTTTTTGAACTAAGGTGTGCCTGATCCAAGCCACAATATTTTCAGTCACCTCATATGCATGCAAAAGCTGGACAATGAACAAAGAAGACCGAAGAGGAATTGATGCCTTTGAATCATGGTGTTGGTGAAGAATATTGGATATACCAGGGACTGCCATCAATTTTGGAAGAACAGCTAGAATGCTCCTTAGAAGCGATGATGACAAGACTTTGTCTCATACTTTGGGCATGATATCAGGAGGGACCAGTCCCTGAAGAAGGACATCATGCTTGGTAAGGTAGAGGGTCAGTGAAAAAGAGGAAGACCCACAACAAGATGGATGAACACAGTGGTTGCCATGATATGCTCAAACGAACTATTGTGAGGATGGCACAGGACTGGGCAGTGTTTCGTTCAGTTGTACATAGGGTCGCTATGGGCTGGAACTGACTCGACAGCACCTAACAACAAGCCCCTGCCTGCAAACACTTGCCCGTGCTCTCCATTCTTACCCTATTCTGCTTCATACTTTTACTACTGTCTACTGTCCATTCATCTAGAAGTAGTAAGTTAGAACAATTTGTTTCAAAAGACAATACTTGAGAAAAGAAGTGGATTTCAATTTCAACTCTTCTGCTTACTTCCTACACAACTTTGTGCAACTACTGTATCCCATTACTTCTCTGTATCTCTGTCTCATCTGTTACCACAAAAAAATAAATAAATAAACAATGTTTCATCAAAGGGAAGAGGTAATTCAGAGGTATTACTACCCATTAATATATGGAAAGTATTCTGTGATATCTCTTGGCTTGCTGTAACAAGGAATGAGGTGTATGACAATATATAACACAGGCAAGAGCCTCACATCCACTTGAATTAACAATAATGACTGTATGACATGTAGAATATTTGCTAGCTTTTTTTTTTTTTTTCTAAAAGTGCTGTCACCTGTCACTGTATTTAATTAATCACAAGTTACCAGAATAATGGTATTCTTACTGATTTGGAAAATTATCTGTTTCTGATTTTGTACTACAAGTCATTCTATTGGTTAAAGTTGATTCCTTCAGACTTGCTAAACAAGTTTGATTTTAATCCGTGGATTTCCTCCTTTGTCATCAGTTCCTGCATAGATTGCACATGATATATGAGAGTCATTCATTTGAGTGGGAATCTTAGAGCTGTGGATAGTCTGAAAAAGGACCTCTTCATTATTCACGATTAAAATGTATAGGTAAGTCTTGTTTTTGCCTCCGTAGCTTTAGAAGTTTTGTTATATCTGAGAGCACATGAAAAATATACAGAAGCTTCAGAAAGTCTGGCTATGCCTAGAAATCTTCAACTCAGTTACTTTCATGTACTTTCTCAGTTACATCAATGTGCTTGGCTGCTTGACTAACTTTTTTTACTAAATGAATAAGCCTAAAGAGACAGCATAACATTGTGACAACACATCTTTAAATAAGGAAGTATTTTTTATTTATTTTCTCATGGTTAACTTTTCAAAATCAATGTGTGAATTTTAAAACTGCAATCACTTAGTAAAAATTCTTCAGTCATTTTAGAATTTTTGGAGAATTCTGTATTTTCAATTCCATCACAGTATCATTACTATTGAATATGCAATGAATCCAGAAATTATCTTTAATAAGGACAGCATTTGTCTACTTTTTATGTCATTATGGTATCATTATTTTCAAGTAAACTCTCAGTAATACAGAGAAAAACAGTTTATTTGTCTAGTTTTCTCTTCCATTATTGAATAATTATTTTCATAATATTTCATTTAAAAAGGTAACAGGTTGTGACATAATCAATCATTTATATAATTTCATGTGTTTGTGTGTGCATCTATGAGTATCCATGTTATGTATATTGTTTCTCCATGAATACAGACAAACATTGTACTGATAAGTCATTTAAAAAGGGGGACAGATAAAAGCATGGACAAGTATTTGCTATGTTTAGTGCAACTGGGTTATTTCAAGCCTGCTTGAACATTAGGAAACTCAATCAAAATTAAAATCATTTTAATAAAATATACATTCAATTATGTATATATATGTGTGTGTATACACACATACACACACACACATATATATATGGTAGCAGTCTGTCTCTAAAAATAGGAGAAAGTAAATTGTTTCATATTTATACAACAGATCATGATGAATTCATTGCTGCTGTTATTGTCAGTTGCCATCGAGTTGATTCTGACTCATGGTGACCCCACACGTGTCAGAGTAGAATTGTGCTCCACAGAGTTTTCAAACGTGTAACCTTTTGGAAGAGGATTGCCCAGCCTGACTTCCGAGGCACCTCTGGGTGGATTCAAACCAAACTGCCAAACTCTCAGCTATAACCAAGTGCTTAACCATTTTTGTCACCCAGGGACTCTGATGAATTTATTAAAATAGCTTAAAATCTATGAAGAAATTTCTATATACCGTGTCTAGTACCATATGAATAAAGAAAATCACAAAATTGTACTTATCTAATGATTATCACTTGCAAAATTATACATGTGGAAAAGTCTAATACAAACATAAAACATCAGTCATGCTTGCTGGAGCTCAGGAGTGATATTTCCTCCGTTGTTTCTAGACTTTCTATAAT